>NC_064291.1:35955015-35973374 GCF_019186545.1 Solanum stenotomum | reverse complement strand
AAAAAAGACTGCTATTGCAGCTGAAACACAACAATAACACCAAAGTTTAAGTCCCCGTTGGACCCTCGGGATTCGTTCGGAATCTCGTGCACACAAACTAAATATGTACCCCCACTAAATTCGACGTTCCGGACTCAATGGAACTGTCGAAATTTGAATTCGAGGACTCATTGACCCGAAATTCAATAAGATGCCAAGAAACTAGTTTAACGCCAAAAAAAATTCGAAACTCAAACGGAGCGTCTAAAAATTCAACCAAGACTCTAAAACTCAAACCAACGGTACTCTCGAATTTCAATCCGAGCCTCGGAACCTCATATGTTGACCAAAGTCAACTCTTTATCACAATTTCACAACTTTAGCAACTTAGGACCTCAATTCTTCGTTTCAACTCCAAATTCAACTCCGTAACTTCACACAGACCCGTTTCGACATTCTAAAACTGCCGGAATCGACGGAAATCCGATCCGAGTCCCGAAACTCCAAATAACTCGAAAAAGCATTTTTTAACCAACTTTAACTCATAAAAACTCAACTTCTCAAAAACTCAACTTTTCCTCAAACTAACTTTACAACCACAAAACATGGGACTCGGGGCAACTACCGAAAGGGCAAAATAGTCATTTCCATGAAAAATTACCAAAATGACCTTTCGGGTCATTACATAATTTTTACTAAAACTTTTACTGTAATATTATTTGGCTAAGTGTTTTAATCTTGATATTTCTTTAATACTATTTATGACATATTCTAGATATAACATATCTTGGGTTCTTAGGTGCATATATAAATTATTTTCCATTAATTGTTCTAATAGTTTTATATTTTCCATACCTTCGGTCCAAAATTGTAAATATTCGTAGTTCATTTTAATCTGAATTTATATCTAAATCATACCATTCTATTCTTTTGAGGTCTAAATCATGTAAGTCTATTTCATACCATTGTTGGTTTAATATATCTTATGATTCGTCATCATTAAATATTTTTCCCATATTATTCTCCTTAATTTAATTATTTCTATACCTTTAAGTATATATAAGATTAAAATTTCATAATTTTTTATCATTTCATCATGCATGTATGTAGTCATGTTCGTTGTTATGCAGGTTTTTTATTTTCAATTATTCCTTCCTATCATATTCATAATTGATTAAATTCATATTAGATCATTATGAACTAAATTATCTGTTTATCATGTTCTCCTGTCACTACTAGCATTGTACTTTAGCGGATAATTCCTTCTTATCAGCGCCTCAACTTTGTTTACTCCCCTAAACGGCTTTCCTCACCTCCCGGTTTCAACATCAGGATGGCATAGTATAAAAGTTTTCTTCCTGTTTCCAGTATGCTAATAAACTAGAAATCATGATTCAAATAATTTTAATACATAATAACTAACATAAATTTATTCAATCATATATATGATATTCAGGAATATATGAAATTAGTTCCGCATATTTTTTGAACAATATACCTTTGTCTCTTGCTTATTCATGCTATCTGAAATATCTGGTTTGATTTCAGATTGTTGCTCCATTAGCTTAAAATATTACTTTTCAGTTGAGAGAGCTTTTGAAAGGGATTTTTATATATTAGGCATTGCCTGCCTTTTATGTTATGTATACATTCCTTTATATAGGATATTTTACAATCGTGCATCACAATGCACGTACTATCCTACTTAATAATGTGCCTAATTTTATAATATATCCATTTTCTGGCACTCCATACCTACTTATCTACTTTATGACACACCTACTTATCTACTTTATGACTCACCATATTTACTTATCTACTTTATGACACTTTACATCTTTTAACTATTCCTACTTTACACATGTCTACTACTATTTCTAATAAGTTAAATAACTTTATGACTTTTACATCTTTGCAATAATTTTTAATACGTATATGACTTTAGCTTTCTTGACTTCTTATCTTGTCCATATTCCTTTGTCCCCTTTTATCTTTCATTGTTATCCTTATTTCTATCTTCATTATCATTCCAAGTCTACATCTGGAATTATGTTATCTTCTCCGTTGCACTTTGAACATATATGATCAGGGTATTTATGTCCAATTAACTTGCAATATCTGGTTAATAACTCTGTTGAAATAAATTCTGCCTTTAGTACTCTTGTCGTAGGTCGTTCTTCTGATTTTAATAATGATAAGATCCATCGTTGGACTTCATCCATATATGCTCTTCGTAGTTCTCTTGAATTTGAATATATCATTAATTGATCTCTCGAGTAATAATTCCATATAGCATTTCCGTTTAAATAATTGTTTGCTAATTCTTGTATAATAGTTGATATACCAATTATTCTTTTGTTGGCATAAAAACATGGTATCTTTATTTTGCATATCTCTTCCTGTTGTCCGATGTCCTCGAGTATAATCATATCTTTAGTTAGTCCTATCTTGATAACTTGTATTGGAGGTTTTATTTCCTTGTATAATATCTCCGCTGGTGCTGTATAGAATTTTATATAAAATAAATTTCCTTTTGTAACTCTTTTGTATGTGACGAATACTTTGTGTAGTTCTGGTATTCCACTAACTTTTTCTCCGTCATATGTGTATACAGTATTTAACAATCCGTAGTTGTAACATGTTCTTACTAAATTAGCGTTAGTTTTTGGTTGTGTAATTAATTTGTTATATCCTTGTAACTTTTGTGTCAAATAATCCTGATTTGGTTCTTTTGTAGTTGATCTGGGGTTGAGGTTTAAATAAGTTTGGATTTTGTGTATATTTTCGAGATAGGTTCGTGTGATGTAGTTATATGTCTTTTTGTCATTTTGGTTTTGCAAACTATCTGTGTATGTAGATGTTTGTGATTATATGGACATATGTCTAGGTGTCCTTTGGATAAATGGTTTTTCGAATAGCTGGTTTAAGTTCGTATTTTTATATTGTTTATCGCTAACTTGTTTGCTTGTACCTGCAGCTGTATTTAAACAAACATTATGGGTTTTAAGGTGTTTCCCAACGTCACCTTTTATCTCTGGATTTTTAGAGTCTTCCGATCGACTTAGCTCTGCATTTTTATAGTCATGTTGCTGACTTGTATTAGCTTTAGACTTCAGATTATCTTCATTAGTCTTTAGCTTTTGTATCTCATTGTCCATACTGTCCACTTTTATGCAAAGTGTAGTAATGGCTTTGAGTATCTCTTCCATTGTATTTTCTTTGTCAGTTTGAATAACTTTGTCTTGATAAGTAATCTGCAATAACATTCTTGTCAGTTTTTATTACTTCAATTGTAAATGTAAAATTTAATATATTTAATACCAATCTTCTTATTTCTTTTGTAGTTACCGAATCTTGTATCTTTCTTGTTAGCCACCATTTTACTTGTGTGTTATCTGTTCTTATAATAAATTTGTTATATACAATGTATGGTTCAAATGATAGTAAACATTTATACACTAAATATAATTCTTTCCTATTTATTTCTCATCTTATTTCTGTATTGATAAATATTCCTAAATAATATCTACAATGATGTTGTATTTCTTCTTTATCATATCTATATTTTAAGGCTCCCTGCATAACTTTTTTCACTGGCGTCTGATTCTATTATATAGGTAAATTTTTTGTTTTCGTCAGGAAAATATAGTTTAGGTAGGTTTTTACATAATAGTTTTATTTTTTGTATTGGTGTTTGATCTTTTTTATCAAACTGGTATTCTACATCTTTCTTTAATTTTTGTTGTAATAGTTTTAAATTTTCTGCTAATTTTGGTATGTATTCTCTTACTTGGTTTACTAGTCTTAGAAATGATTGTAATTTCTTTTTTGTATCTAGTTGTTCATTTGAGTTAATTAATTTTTGTACTATGTGTGTTTGCATTTTTATTCCATTTTTATCTATTTGTATTCGTAAGAAATCTATTTACTTTTTCATTATGTCTGCTTTCTTTTTACTTAGACTTATGCCTGAATATTCTATAATATGTATACATTTTTCTAATAATTTTATATGTTCGTCTTGTGTTTTGGAATATAGTAATATATCATCAATATATACTACACAATTTTCTAATTGTTTAAAATAGTTATCCACAAAGTGTTGATATCTACCTGGTGTATTTTTATATCCAAATGGTAATACATTCCATTCATAAAATCCTTGTGGCACTGTAAATGCCGTATGTTTTTTAGATTCTTCTTCTAACTTTAAGTGGTAAAATCCTGATTTGCAGTCAAATTTACTAAAGTAATTATATCCTTGTATTTGTCGTATTTTTAATATTTTATTTGGTATTGGGTAATTATATATTTTAGTTTTTGCGTTTAAATTTTTATAATCAATAACCATTCTACTTTTTCCTCTTTTTTGTTCACTATGTTTATTTACTATAAATGCTGGGCTTGTATGCTTGCTATTGCTTTCTTGTATGTACCCTTTTTCTAGTAATTCACTTATATGTATCTTAAATTCTGTTAAATCATTAAAATTATATTTTAATGGTTTTTGGGTTATTATACTATTATTATCAATTAGCTCAATTTTTATTTTTATTTTATGGTTTTCCCATCCTTGTAAAGGATCTTCACTATATAATAATTCTAACTTATCTTGAATTATTTTTACTTTATCTATAGAGAACATAATTAACTCTATCTTAGGGTCTTCCTCTTTTATATTTTCTAACTTTTGTGTAATTTTTTCACTTTCTTTTATCCATTCTGTTGTTTTTCGTTTTTCGTTTTTTACTCTTTTTGCTCCTATATTTTGTTTATACGGTGTTGTGAACCACCATTGTGTTTTTGTTATTATATGTGGGTATAATTTTTCTAAAAATGGCATTCCTAATATCATATCTTTTGTTGTGACTTCGAAGTTATACATTTCTTCTATAGTTAATATCTTATCTCATATTTGTATTTTTATACTTTTTGCCTTATATGTGATCATGCTTCCTTCATTATTAAATCTTGTTACTACTATCGGTGTTGTTAATTTTTTCCATTTATCTTCTGGTAAACAATTGTATTTACATATATTAGCTTCTACTCCCGTATCTATCATTGGTGTATAATATCTGTTGTAATATCCCTCTATTATTATCTTTGCAAGTATATATATTTTCATGTTTTTATCATAAGAAAGTTCTTTTTATTATTATCTTTTTATTATTATGATTTATTGTTAACTGCTTGTCTTCTAAATTATATGGTTTTACTTGTTCTAGTCATTTTATCCTAAAGTGATATTTTCATTTCCTTGATATATTTTAAATTTTATTACTATTGGTACTCCTCCAATGATTATTTCATTTTCTGTAGTTTCTTCGGTATATATTAATGCTTTTGGTAGTTCGGGGCATGATTGTTCAGTAGTTATTATTTCATCTTCCGTTACTAATTCTCTTGTAATATAGTTTTCTTCGTGTCCTGTATTTATTAATATTAAACATTTTCGTTGTTCCATTACTCCCGTTATGTAGTAATGATGTGGTTTTATTTTTTCTTCCATTGATTTTTGTGGAGTTTTATCTATTCTTTTTGAGGTACTCATTTTTGATTAAATTTGTGGTATTTCACAGTTTATTTTTTTTGGTGTGCTTTATCTTTCTTTTACTATATCTAAATCTTCTTCTATATCAATCTCATTATAACTATAATCATTATTATCTATGACTGTAACTATCATTTCAAAAGGATCTTCTATTTTTTTATTTATTTTATTTTATTTTTTGTTGTTATTTTATGTGTTGTTGTTGTAAGAATTTTATTCTAGCTCCTAAGGTATCTGCTAATCCTGCTTCATTCCAACTTTTTATTACTTTTAAATTAAAAAGTTCTAGTAGTTTTGTAAAATATAATTTTCTTATTTCCTTACTTTCTTTTGTGCTATATGTTCCTTTATAATAATATTCTCTAAATGCACATGTATATTCATCTATATAACACATATTACATATTGCTAGCTTTATCATTAGATTCCGGTTTATGATTTTTTCTTTATTTTGTTCTTCTACTTCTGTTGTCATACTACTAAATTCGTTTCTTATAGCTATTTCGTATTTATATAATATTTTCATAGTTGTAGTAGCTATTTCACCATCAAATTTTTTATTACTTTTTAGAGTTTGTAAACTTTCATCTGATAAATTTTGTAGCCATAATTTTACTGTTCCTATAAGTGTTCTTTCTATATATCCTGGTGTTTCTGTTATTACTATTTTGTTATCTATTAATTGTTTTGATATATAGGAACAGTAAAAATTGGATTGTTTATTCCTGATGTACTAGGTTTTTTATCTAAGTCTATGTCTCCTGCATTTACTTCTAAATTCTTTGTTTTATCTATGTTTACTAAAAGTTTTGTATATGTTTCGCTTGTTTCCAAATGTTGTTCACCTAGATAATTGTTATTTATTTCATCAATTCTTATTTCATGTAGATTATTTTGGTTATTTTCTTCTTTTTCTTCTAATTCATCTTCTAATTGCAATTTTTCTTTAGATTTATTTATCTCATTTGCTAATTTTGATTTTTGTTCTTTTTCTTTTTGTTTCATTTCATACATTTCTTTTAACATTGCCAGCTCCTTTTCTAGTTCTATTATTTTAGTATTTTTTAGTTCTTCTAATTGTTGTACTTCCTTGTTTGCTTGTTGTTTTATTTTTTCAATTTCCCTTTTTCTATCTATTTCTCCATTTTCTTTTATGATTCTTATCATAGCAGTTAAACTATCTTCTAGTTTTACCGTTTCTTTTTCTAACATTAAACTTATATTGTCACCTATTTTCTTGTATCTTCTTCCTAGATTAGAAAATATTATCTTTATTTTTAATCCGTCAAAGTTTTCATATGTTTTTTCATCTATTGTGTATTCTTCTTTATTCATTTATAAGTTGTGTTGTAGTTTATATTCTAAGCTTTCTATTTGTATTTGTAGGTATAAAATAGTTTTCCTTTGTGCTACTATAGATTTTTTATAAAAATCCTGCGAATATATCATTGTTAAGTCTACTTTGTCTATGTGTTAATTCTTGTCTCTTTGCTATAATTATTTCAGCAAGTTTTTGTCTATATTCGTTATTCTCGTTATTCATTGTATTTTTAAATATTGAATATATTTATATTCTATTTTAGATATATTATCTATAAATTGATCTAATTTTTCGTTATCAGTTTTTGTGATATTGAGTTGTTTATATTTCGGATATAATTTGTTTAATTTTCTTCTTATTTTTCTTAACTTTCTACTAGTATGTTTCTTTTTATATTTCTTTTCATGCATAGCTCTGATATCATTTTTCGGTGCTGCGGAGTTGGTGACTGAGGAATTCATAGTGTGGTAGGTGGTAGTGTGAAATTCATATACTTGTGAGGAATTATTTTTAGTAGGTGAGGAATACTTTTGGTAGGTGAAGAGTTCATGCTTTTATGCTTTTACAATATTAATTTTTACTAAAGCTTTTATTGTAATATTCTTTGGCTAAGTGTTTTAATCTTGATATCTCTTTAATATTATTTATGATATATTTTAGGTATAACATATCTTGGGTTCTCAGGTACATATATAAATTTTCTTCCATTAACTGTTCTAATAGTTTTATATCTTTCATAGATTCTGTATGTATGTAGTCATGTTCGTTTTTTATGCAGGTTTTTTTATTTTCAATTATTCCTTCCTACCATATTCATAATTGATTAAATTCATATTAGATCATTATGAACTAGATTATTTGTTTATCATGTTCTCCTGTCACTACTAGCATCGTACTTTAGTGGATACTTCCTTCTTATCAGCGCCTCAACTTTGTTTACTCCCCTAAATGGCTTTCCTCGCCTACTGGTTTCAACATTAGGATGACATAGTATAGAAGTTTTCTCCCTATTTTCAGTGTGCTAATAAACTAGAAATCATGATTCAAATAATTCTAATACATAATAACTAACATAAACCTATTCAATCATATATATGATATTCAGGAATATATGAAATTAGTTCTGCATATTTTTTAAACAATATACCTTTACTTCTTGTTTAGCCATGCTATCTGAAATATCTGATTGGATTTCAGATTTATTCTATTAACTTTTAAGTATTTGGTATCTCGAGAGAGTGATTTTTTATGGAAGCTTTTATTATTTTAGGCGTTGCCTGCCTTTACATTTACAAATACCCTCCCTTATATAGAAAGGAATTTTTACGTACCCCCTACTTATTCCTATTATAATAATCATAAAGACAATAATGTAAGACAATAATGTGCAGCTACTATAATAATAATAAGGACAATAATGTGCACCTACTTTATGACTTTTTACACCTACTTTATGACTTTTTACATATTTTGTACACTTGTCTTCTTCTTCTTATCTCTTTGTCTTCTTCTTTCTATCTTATCTCATCTGACTTTCTTTTGCACGCATGTGTCTATCTTCTTCTTGTTTTCACCTTCTTATCTTCTTCCGTCTCTATTTTATTCCAGCTGTACATCTGGGATTATATTATCTTCTCCGTTACATTTTGTACATATATGGTCAGGATATTTGTGTCCAATTAATTTACAATATCTGGTTAATAATTCTTTTGAAATAAATCATGTCTTCAAAGCTCTTGTTGTAGGTCGTTCTTCTGGCTTTAATAATGATAAGATCCATCGCTGGACTTCATCCATATCTGCTCTTCTTAATTCTCTTGAATTTGAATATATCATTAACTGATCTCTTGCATAGTAGCTCCATATAGCGTTTTCGTTTAAATAATTATTTGATAGCTCTTGTATAATGGTTGATATACCAATTATTTTCTTATTAGCATAAAAACTGGGTATCTCGCTTTTTTGTATCTCTGGTTGTTGTTCGATATCTTTCAGTATTATCATATCTTTTGTTAGTCCTATTTTTACCACTTGTATCGGAGGTTTTATTTCCTCGTATAGTATCTCTATTGTTGCCGTATAAAATTTTACATAAAATAAATTTCCCTTAGTAACTCTCTTATATGTAATAAATGCTTTATGTAGTTTCGGTATTCCACTTAGTTCCTCTCCGTCATATGTGTATACTGTATTTAATAGTCCATAGTTGTAACATGTCCTTACTAAGTTGGCGTTAATTTTCGATTGTGCAATCAGTTTATTATAACCTTGTAATTTTTGGGTTAAATAATCTTTGTTGGGTTCTTGGGTTGTAGTACATCTGGGGTTAAGATTTAAAAATGTTTGGATTTTGTATATATTTTCTATATAGGTTCGTGTAATATGGTTATATGTTCATTTTTCATGGTGTAGGCTATCCGCATATATAGAAAATTGTGGTTCTATAGTTAATATGTTATTTAGCCTCGGGGTGAATGGTTTTTTGAATAGCTAGCTTAAGTTTGAATTCTTTTGTTGTTCACTAACTCGTTTGCTTGTACCTGCAGCTGTATTTAAACAAATGTTATGGGTTTTAAGGAGTTTTCCATCGTCTCCTTTTAGCTCTGGGTTTTTTCCGTCTTTCGATCGACGTAGCTCCGCATTTTTATAGTCATGCTGCTGACTAGCTTTAGACTTTAGATTATCTTCATTAGTCTTTAGCTTTTGTATCTCATTGTCCATACTATCCACTTTTATACAAAGTGTAGTAATGGCTTTGAGTATATCTTCGATTGTATTTTCTTTCTCAGTCTGAGTAGCTTTGTCTTGATAAGTATTCTGCAATAACTTTCTTATCAGTTTTTATTACTTCAATAGTGAATGTAAAATTTAATATATTTAATACCAATCTCCTTATTTCTTTTGTCGTTACTGAATCTTGTATTTTTCTTGTTAGCCACCATTTTACTTGTGTGTTATATGTCCTTATAATAAATTTGTTATATAGGATATATGGTTCAAATGATAATAAACATTTATATACTTAATATAATTCTTTCCTATTTGTTTCCCATTTTATTTCTGTATTAGTAAATGTTCCTGAATAATATCTACAATGATGTTTTATTTTTTCTCTATTATACTCGTATTTTAAGATTCCTCCATAACTTTTTTCACTAGCGTCTGATTCTACTATATAGGTAAATTTTTTGTTTTCATCCGAAAAATATAGTTTAGGTAGGTCCTTACATAATAATTTTATTTTTTGTATTTGTGTTTGATCTTTCTTATCAAACTGGTATTCTACATCTTTCTTTAATTTTTGTTGTAATGATTTTAAATTCTCTGCTAATTTTGGTATATATTCTCTTATTTGATTTACTAGTCCTAGAAATGATTGTAATTTCTTTTTCGTATCTAGCTGTTCATTTTTTGAGTTAATTATTTTTTGTACTATATGCGTTTGCATTTTTATTCCATTTTTATCTATTTGTATTCCTAGGAATTCTATTCGGCTTTTCATTATGTCTGCTTTCTTTTTACTTAGGCTTATGCCTCAATATTCTATAATATATATGAATTTTTCTAATAATCTTATGTGTTCATCTTGGGTTTTAGAATATAGTAATATATCATCAATATATACTATACAATTTTCTAGTTGTTTAAAGTAGTTATCCATAAAGTGTTGGTATCTACCTAGGGCATTTTTATATTCAAATGGTAATACATTTCATTCATAATATCCTTGTGGTACTGTAAATGATGTAAGTTTTTTGGACTCTTCTTCTAATTTTAAGTGGTAAAATCCTGATTTGTAGTCAAATTTACTAAAATAATTATATCCTTGTATTTGTCTTATTTTTAATATTTTATTTTGTATTGGGTAATTATATGTTTTAGTTTTTGCATTTAAATTTCTATAATCAATAACCATTCAACTTTTTCCTCTTTTTTGTTCACTATGTTTATTTACTATAAATGTTGGGCTTGTATGCTTGCTATTGCTTTCTTGTATGTACCCTTTTTCTAGTAATTCACTTATATGTATCTTAAATTCTGTTAAATCATTAAAATTATAATTTAATGGTTTTTGGGTTGTTATACTATTATTATCAATTAGCTCAATTTTTATTTTTATTTTATGTTTTTCCCATCCTTGTAAAGGATCTTCACTATATAATAATTCTAACTTATCTTGGATTATTTTTACTTTATCTATAGAGTATATAATTAATTCTATCTTAAGGTCTTCCTCTTTTATATTTTCTAATTTTTGTGTAATTTTTTCACTTCCTTTTATCCATTCTGTTGTTTTTCGTTTTTTACTCTTTTTGCTCCTATTTTTTGTTTATACGGTGTTGTGAACCACCAGTGTGTTTTTGTTATTATATGTGAGTATAATTTTTCTAAAAATGGTATTCCTAATAGCATATCTTTTGTAGTCAATTCAAAGTTATATATTTCCTCTATAATTAATATTTTATTCCATATTTGTATTTTTATATTTTTTGCCTTATATGTGATCATTCTTCCTTCATTATTAAATCCTGTTACTACTATTGGTGTTTTTAATTTTTTTCACTTATCTTCTGGTAAACAATTGTATTTACATATATTAGTTTCTACTCCCGTATCTATCATTGGTGTATAATATTTGTTGTTATATCCATCTATTATTATCTTTGCAAGTATATATATTTTCATATTTTTATCATACTAAAGTCCTTTCTATTATTACTCTTTTATTTTCATAATTTAGTATTAACTGTTTGTCTTCTAGATTATATGGTTTTACTTGTTCTAGCCATTTTATTCCTAAAGTGATATTTTCATCTCGTTGATATATTTTAAATTTTATTTCTATTGGTACTCCTCCAATGATTATTTCCTTTTCTGTAGTTTCTTCGGTATATATTAATGCTTTTGGTAGTTCGGGGATTGTTCAGTAGTTATTATTTCATCTTCCGTCACTAATTCTCTTGTAATATAGTTTTCTTCTAGTCCTGTATTTATTAATATTAAATATTTTCGTTGTTCCATTATTCCCGTTATGTAGTAATGATGTGGTTTTATTTCTTCTTCCACTGATTTTTGTGGAATTTTATCTATTCTTCTTGAGGTACTCATTTTTTTATGATATTTGGGGTATCTCATTATTTATTCTTTTTGATGTACTTAGTCTTTCTTTTACTATTTCCAAATGTTCTTCTATATCAATTTCATTATAAATATAATCATTATTATCTATGACCGTAACTATCATTTCAAAAGGATTTTCTATTTTTATTTTATTTATTTTATTTTTTGCTGTTATTTTATGTTTTGTTGTTAAAACATATAAGTTTTTACATCTAGCTGTAAATATTTTACTTCCGGGGCTAGTTCTATTCCTGACATTTTCCAATATAATACTAGTGATTTATCCATATTTCTATCATTTATTGCTACTGAGTAGTTAGCAGTTATTATGAATTTAAATTTTTGGTATATGAGGTTACCTTTTACTGCACTTATTATACTTTTTTCTATAGATTGTATGATCCTATCATCTGCTAAATATATTTCTATGAGTGTATCTATTCCATCTATAAAATATGCTTTTATTAGTATTTCTGTTCCTCCTAAATGTACATATTTGATTGGATTTTTAGCTTTAATATCTCGTATTTCTTTATTTATTATTCGTCTGTTTATTATTGGTATTTTAGCCTTTCCTTTAGTGTATTTGCAATCTATGATATGTTCTCTTCACTTACTACATAATATTCTTGTCACACCCCAAATCCGGATGTGATGGCACGTGTCCATTTCCTACCGGACACGTCAGCCTAACCCAACCACAACGATAGAGAAGTAGAAATACGAAAATAAAAGATAATAAATAAGTGGAAGACTTTAATTAAGACTCAACACTACCCAGAATTTGGTTGTCACATGTACAAACCTCTAAATACAGAATTCAAATAAAAATATACAAGTCTCAGAGTATAGTTCTCGAATAGAACAAAACTGAAAGTAAAGATAACTCAAGGGCACGTCTGGAATGAACCACTACCTCTCGAGTATGTCCCAAAGCTCAATCTGCTAAAGAAAATACTAAGCCGAATCTGAGAGAGCTGTCAACCTACACAATTGTGTAGAAGCAAGGGTGAGTACCGAAAACCACAGGTACTCGCAAGTAACTCTAAACTAAGCAAAACTAGCAGCTACAAACAACACCTTTCAATCCCAACCGAACCACCGAAACTTCAATCTAGCAGCAAACCAACCAACCTATACTAAACAAATCATATTCAACAGCCAGAACCAAAAGTATATCCTCAAAAACCTCAGATCAACAAATAAGAGCAAATGCGATGCAAAATGCAATAATGATGTCATGTAGTCGTGCTGCATGGCTGTCCTACGATACACATCTGTTGAAGTAATCAGTCCGCGCTGAATACTCAAATCAGAACCCATGGGGGCCATACATGGACCATGTATCACCGCCGGAACCAGATCCTATCGGCATCCAAATCGCTAACCGAAGCTAGTCCATCTCATATATCTCTAGCCGGAGCTAGTCTCAACTGTGTCTCATATCCATCCATCCTCATATCAGTGTCTCAGAACTCATGCAACAGATAGTTCACACATGAGATGAATAATGAATATGCACATGTCATCAATCACAATCATATCACGATCACATCATAGTATTACACATCATTTGTCTCAATCACAACCATATCACGACCACATTTTAGTATTACACATCACCTGTCTCAATCAAAACCATATCACGAACACATCATAGTATTACACATCACCTGTCTCAATCACAACCATATCACGACCACATCATAGTATTACACATCACTAGTCTCAATCACAACCATATCACGACCACATCATAGTATTACACATCACTAGTCTCAATCACAACCATATAACGACCACATCATAGTATTACACATTACATGTCTCAATCACAACCATATCACGACCACATCATAGTATTACACATCACCTGTCTCAATCACAACTATATCACGACCACATCATAGTATTACACACCATCTGTCTCAACATCAATGTCTGTATCAATCATAGCCTACTCATGCTCTTCTATCCCCTCAATATCAGTTATCACATGACTTATTCAACAAATTCAAGTCACATATAACACATTTAACTCGTTTTATTCCCCATCTTTCATTTACAACAATTTCAATCAACAAATAAAACCCATCCTCAATCCCTATTACTCCCCGACACAATTAGAAAAGTAGTCATGTGTAGTCTAAGAGTTTTACAAAGTTTGGAAGCCACTTGCCTTAAAACGAACTCCAAAAGTTACTTGACTTGAGCCTTTCCTTTTCGAGTATAATCCGAATCACGATAATCTATTCAAACAATTATTCACAATCACAATTCGAGTCCAATGACACCAAAATCAAGAAATTTAGGAAAAAATGGCAAAACGGTCCAAAAGTCTCATACCGAAAAACGATACCTAAATCTGTAAATTTTTTATGTAAATTGATCCTTAAAGTATTTGGAAGCTAATGGTGAAAACCAATTTGAAAACGGAGTTGAAATCAATTCACAAACTCAATTTGAAGGAAAATCCACGTTCTTGAAGAAGCCTAAAATATACGGATCCTAAACCCCGACTCGAAAATGAAATATATCTTGAAAAAACATCTTACCCATGCTTAGATAAGTTCAAATATGAAATTTCATAAAAAATGGAGTTAAGATCGACCTTGAAATTCTCGATTTATCAAATTTTAACTTTATCGGGAAAGTCCAAATTGTACGCGGTTAATATGATGAAAATAATCGATGAATAAATAATTTTATGTTAAAATCTGTTTACCCATAACATAAGGGTCGTAAATATACCTTTTTCATCAAAAAGGGAGTCCAAATCGATAAAACCCCAATTTTCCCAAGAGATTTACGGATAGGGAAAAAAACCAGATAAAGAAATTATGAGAAAAATGTCAAATTGAAGATTTAATACTAACCCTCATATTAATTCAAGAAGAAACCCATAAGAATCACTCCATTCCGATCTCTAGAACTCCCGATATGCTCAAAATACCAAATGAACACAGTCTGAGATTTTTATAACAGTACATGGCTGTTATGCACCAGAAAAACAGCAGTTAATCTTTCACTAAAAAGGCCGTAATTTCCTGATATGATAGTGAAATGACCCGATTCTTTTTGTAAATGTCTTAAATAATGATACGGACCTACTCGTTCAATCGGAGCTCAATTTCATGCTCGTTTGCCCAGTCAAATATCATTTCTACTCGGTAAACAATTATTTCTTATTTGCGATAAAAGTCCAATCTCGGGTTAGCGAAAATGCACCAAAATTTGCAGATAAGTCCTATAATTCATGCTCAAAATTTCAAAACTTCGGAATAATTTTTCAACCTCTAAAATTAATAATGAACCCTTTAGTTGCCACAATTTGCTGAAATAGTGTCAAAGCATCCAAGAAACTTAAAAGCTCACCCAAAACTCATTTGGCACTTTCCGAACACAAACCAAATATGCTACTAGCTTGAGAATGACATTTTGGACTCAATGAAATTAGGCTCAAAAACTTGAAACGCACTCGGGGTCTCTGAAAATTTAACCAAGACTCATTCTAGACTTAGAATCACCCCTGAATACAACGGTGCCCTCGGAATTCCATTTCGAGCACCGGAATCTCGTTTGTTGACCAAAGTCAACTCTTGATCAAAATTTCACAATTTTTGCAACTTAGGACCTCAAATCTTCATTTTAACTCCAAATTCAACTCCGTAAATTCTCAGACCTGTTTCAACATTCTAAAACTGCTGGAATCGACGAAAATCTGATTCGAGTCTCGAAACTCCAAATGACTCGAAATAGCACTTTTAACAAAACTTTAACTCTTAAAAACTCAACTTTTCATCAATTTTCCTTCAAACCAACTTCGAAAATACAACAATTAGGACTCGGGGCAACTTTCGGGAGGGGTAAAACGGTCATTTTATAAAAATTTCCAAAAAATGACCTTTAGGGTCATTACATTATTCACCACTAAAAATCATGTTCGTCCTCGAACATAAAGTAGAAGAAGGCAAAAAATACTCGACGCTATCAACCCTGAGGTGAAATTTCCGAACTTAATAATTACTACTCCAAACGAACCCATTCTTAAACCTTATCCCAAAAATCCGTATAAGGATTCCCAAATCAATCTTGACAATTTAACCCTCAAAGGGTTATTTCAAACCACCGACTAACTCAAAGACTGTATCTGAATCTAAGATCTCAAAACCACAACATATTTACCATGACAAACCCCTAATCATGTAACCGCGAGAGAAATTTCGGAATCAATAACCACAAAAAACTCAAGGATGAACCTAAATCAGTCACCAAGCTCTCACAACACACGAACCATCACCGACTTTAGAAAAAATCCCATTCTCATTACCACATTTCCACAAGTCTGAGTCATACTAATCTGATGCATATCCATCGAGCACCCATCTTGGAATAATCACGCTTATCTAACCCACAGATAGAAATGATCAAGTATCCAACTGATGATCAACCCATCCAAGCATAAAAACCTCTAAGGATGCCACCAAAACACTGAAGTAGGATCCGTAATTGTTGACAATTCCAGCAACGGAAGAACTAGGCCCACGGGCCACCTAAGCATCAAACCACACCTAGCTGAACCATGCATACAGGGGCAAGATAAATACCAAAATAGCCAAAAACTGTAGCCACATACGGTAGCCTCTCTATACCTTTCCAAAAGCAAGATGACACTTGTAGAACTTCCGAAAACCTTCCACCACCACAATACCACATCGAACCCACTATCTCTGAATCGGCCCACCAACACAAGTATTCTATTCTGCCAAGAGAGCATGAATCGGTCCATCCGATTCACCACTAGGCATCCACCCACAAAAGTAAAAACACGTCTGAACATAGACAGAGAATCATAATCCAAAACCATGTCTAAAATGAGGTAGGTGGTCACATAAGAATATACAAAACCGAAATTGAACAACCCAAGATATCCCTTCCACGATGTCCATAACACACCTTCCCATTCGTCTGACTTCACAATCAGCCAGTCCGGCCTCATAACAATCATAGACATACTCAATTTATCCATTTTCTCATACTCTTTACAATAATCCATTAAAGCAAACAATATCAATACTACCAGAACATCATAGTCACACCGGCAAGTTACTTTACCCTCAGACGGCCACTAGTATCCAGTCATTCTTAGAAACACATCGTTGCTTCCAAAATTTTGAATTATGGTCCTTCCTCCTTCCATTGAAGCATTCCACGATCGATATGGGTCTCACCCAATCGCTAATAATCCAAGTTCCAAATGTCATAGTACATTTTCATTGTGATAGAGCTATTGAATCACGACCAATATCGATTACACGCGATCCTTTATGTCACGAACCGGGATCACCCCCTAGTCGTAACCGGCGTACTCGACCTCGAAGAGGTCTAATACAAGCCTCTTAGCATTCATTCATCGCATAGACACTAAAACCATAAGGAATTAAAAACTTTCTTTACGAAGAAAACATTTCATTAAAAAAAAAACAATAGCAAGTGGAGGACTTTCTAGACTTTATACATGATGTCTCAAAACTATCTAATACTTTAGAGTACAAAATTCGGGACCAATCTCATACACAACTTAAACAATATTAAAAAGACATAAAAGAACATATGGGGTATTGTCCTTGAATATATGAGGACTCACCAAGTCTTCATCTTCAACACTTAGAAACCTATCAAATAGCCATGACATGTCACCCATCTCCAAATCCCTACACTTTAGTCAAAAAGGGAAAGAAAGGGGTTAGCACAATTAAGTACTAAGTATGGAAGCCATGCAAAAACATGCTAAAAGGGACGTTTATTGGAGAAACATGCTTTAATGCCATTTGGTAAAACTTCATGAAAAAAAATACAAGTATAAGAGTCACAATATCCAACCATAACCAACATACAAGTCATTAACCACTTTAGCACATACTCCACACATAACCCATTCCTTCACCTTAAACCATCCACCTCAAGTAACCCTTGGACAACACTTTGTGCAATGTATGGATAGCGTCCCATACCACCATCCACACTAAAGCATCATCCTAAGGCCACCAAATGTGAACCTACCACTTATCATGCTTCATATCACAAACCATCATGCACAACTAGTACCAATGTACAATACATGAACATAATTGACAAGTAAGCCTTTTCATCATTTCTTGACCTCTATCTCAAGTTACCCAAAGCCACACTTAAGTGAAACATGAAGTGACCGCCCATACAATCTTTTCATATACACCTAAGTGTTCCTAAGGGTTACCATAGATAAGGAAATTTACCATTACAATATAACATACTAAGTCAATGTTATATAAAACCATAGCCAATCGTATACATCCTCAACATATATTCATATACAACCCATGCTTAACTTTAAAGGAACAC
>NC_064291.1:35948433-35954072 GCF_019186545.1 Solanum stenotomum | reverse complement strand
GACTTTACATATAGCCTCATTCATATATAATAATATAACAATACAATAACACTCATATAATGCCCTTCATGGCCTCAATTCACAATAATACAATATTCCAACATTATGCAACAACTTCCCCAATGCCTTCATGGCTACAATTCACAATAATACCACACAAGAACAAGATATAACACTTCCACCAAAGGTGGATTCAACCTACCAACAACAATTAATTCAATAAAGAGAGTTCAAGCTTTCTTACCATAATTCAAAGCCATAGCTAAAATCACCAAAAATCCAAGCAATCACCAATACTTCACTTATAAGGCTTACCACCCTTAATTTACTCATTATCAACAATTAATTATGAATAAACATTAAACAACACAAGAGATATCAATACAATTCACTTTACACATAATTCAATCAACTTTGAATTTATAGAAATAGACCCACTTCATAAACACATTTTGGGGTTTTGTAGAATACAAGGATTCATGGAGTTTTTCATCTTAAAACATCAAATAAACATCAATAATATCATAACTTATCATTTGAAATCGTTTCATGCAAGAACCCATGAGTTTGAGTAGAAATTAGGCTTTTGCACAAACTTTGGAAAAGTTGAAAACCATTTGAAATTGGTTCTAGGGTGATAGCTTGCCCTAGATAAAGAACTCCCATACCTTTACTAAGATTCCCCAAGAAATTTGATGAAGAAAACGTCTTGCATCCACAACCCAAGCTCCCACTTCTTCTTCTTCTTCTCCTTCTCTTCTTTCTCTCTTCTTCTCTTCTTCACTCAAGAACCCTAACTCTTACTCTTTTAAAATGGAACAAAAATGATCCACAATCAGCCTAACACAACAATATAACCTCAAAAGAAATGATTTGTGAAAAGACCAAAATGCCCTTAAATTTCCGGACGGACTCCCTACCAACTGGCCAACTTTCAAAGGGCATAACTCGCTCATACAAACTCGGAATCCAGCAAATTCGGTGGTGTTGGAAAGATCGTTCCAAGGGCTTTCCAAACATAACTGGAACTACTCCTGGATCATCCTAAGCTAGGAGTTATGACTGCTCAAAGTTGGCCAAAAACTCACTGATTTCCACACTTGGCCGAATTTCCAGATTCTGAATTTTTTTCCAGAAATGACTACTTCCAATTTCAAGCTTCTTCATATTCATTTTAAATTGTCGGATGTTACACTTTACTTACCCAGCTTCAACTATTATTTAAACCATCATATATCTCATGCCGAAACTTGAAGCAGTTCTTGGTCACTCCAATAATTCCGTATACTATGAGCACACAGCCTCTATTTACCATCAAGGATCTATGTAACGCATTACAATAGTCTGGATAATTCCATAAATAGAGTTATCAACCCAGTTCAAAATCCTCAATAACCATGTGGAGCTATAGGTCCTTCCGGTTGGACACTCGTAAGCCACCTACCATAAGCTGAACAATTCAAACCAATTCAAAAACTGCAGAATTCCTCATACATCAACGTTTACCGCCAACACCAATACCAAGTGTTCTGAAAGTAGCTGATAACACATCATACATTTGTGCTGAACCAGTCCACCCTGCATTGTCATATCTAACATAAAAGCAGAAATTTACACAATCCTCAACTTCAAACTAAGGATCCACACGTGATGTCTTATTCCTTCACATCTCTTAACTTATATCCATCGCGCAAGACTCTTGTTCTTCCCGTAAATCATTTATCATTATAGTTTCTTGGCCAAACATCCACCGCATATTACCTTTTACCTTAAGTCAAACTTCTCAAATGAAACTTCATCGAACTCTTCTACAATCACATGTATTTAACTGCTACAACTCAAACCATGCAAAAAGTCCTTCCAATGGCTAAAAAGTTGATACAACCAATCATCTCTTACCTTGCTAACCCACATCTTGACAAAACCAACCCGATTCCTTTTTAATCGTACCTTCTCGCTAAACTCCTTAATTGCCTTTACACGAGTATACTTGTTAAAACTTTCTTCATCCATGGCTTATTGTTGCCCATATGTTTTGACTCATCATGAAGTCATTAGTTCCCAATATAATCATGACCACCCAAGGGTTGTACCTTGTCCTAGAAACAAGACAAGATCGATTCACTCGATCCACCACTATAACTTTCCTTATAATTAATGTTTAACTCAAGCGTTCATAGTAGCAACCACTTGATTTCTCAATCGAGAATGCAACATCAACCTTCTAACCCGATTAGGTGAAACAGCTGACAACTCAGATTTCTCCGCTTCCATATATCACTATTACCACATCATGAACAACCGCTAAATCCACCACTAGAAGACATCAGATCCATTGAGAAGGTCGTACTCAAACAACCTGTTCATTTACACTCATTAAATAGTTGCAAAACATTACCAAAGCACTTCAGCCTCCGGCCGAAAATGATATGCACAATTTCGTAAGCCCGATCGATGGCAGAAGCAACATAGCCCATAACCCTAACCAAGATAACACGAGTACCGTCGTAGTCGCCGTACAATGACCCTGTAATGATATACACCCACACTATAAAACCACCGTAGAACTTCTGATTTTGGTTGGTGCGACTTTATCGTCATAATATACTACGCAATCTATTCCCTTATGACGAACTTCACAAACTGTAGTTTCCAAAGTCGCAGCACTCTCAACATAGTCATTCTCTTACTTACACCATTCTTCATTGTCTAGCCACTTCCGTCGTATAAGTCACACAAGCACTATTCTCGTTGTTGAATAAATGACCGGAGAACTAAGACGTTCCTGAAGTCTCTTAGTAAATGTTCATCTTCCAATACCATAAACTCAAAACACATCCCTTGGCCACAACCTTACTCACTCTTCTCGAAGAGAATTCCATATCTGATCACACTTTCTTTCCACAAGCCTATCATATTCGCATCAAAACCAGATCTAACACTAAAATCACGCGATGACACCTAAACTCGCACCCACGCAGAACCAACCACGAGTCATTACAATGAGAGAGAGAACAGTGTGAAGTGATAAGAATTAGATCGGACCAAGGACGCACGATAGAGAATCAAGTAATAAAGATCTTTCCTAAAAGTCACCATAGCCTCTCGAAGATAAATACAGACGTCTCCATACCGATCCTCGAGACGCTACTTAGACCTGGCTTGTACACGTGAGACCTATGAACCAGGGGCTCTGATACCATTTTGTCACACCCCAAATCTGGATGTGATGGCACGTGTCCATTTCCCACTGGACACGTCAGCCTAACCCAACCACAACGATAGAGAAGTAGAAATACCAGAATAAAAGATAATAAATAAGTGGAAGACTTTAATTAAGACTCAACACTACCCAGAATTTGGTTGTCACATGTACAAACCTCTAAATACAGAATTCAAATAAAAATATACAAGTCTTAGAGTATAGTTCTCGAATAGAACAAAACTGAAAGTAAAGATAGCTCAAGGGCACGTCTGGAATGAACCGCTACCTCTCGAGTATGTCCCGAAGCTCAATCTGCTAAAGAAAATACTAAGCTGAATCTGAGAGAGCTGTCAACCTACACAATTGTGTAGAAGCAAGGGTGAGTACCGAAAACCACAGGTACTCGCAAGTAACTCTAAACTAAGCAAAACTAGCAGCTACAAACAACTTCTTTCAATCCCAACCGAACCACCGAAACTTCAATCTAGCAGCAAACCAACCAACCTATACTAAACAGATCATATTCAACAGCCAGAACCAACAGTATATCCTCATCAACCTCAGATCAACAAATAAGAGCAAGTAGATCAAATTCCACATAGGAAAGNCTCATCAACCTCAGATCAACAAATAAGAGCAAGTAGATCAAATTCCACATAGGAAAGGTAAACCGATACAATCCACACATCACAGATAAAGATAAGGCAAATGCGATGCAAAATGCAATAATTTTGTCATGTAGTCGTGATGCATGTCTGTCCTACGATACACATCTGTTGACGTAATCAGTCCGCGCTGAATACTCAAATCAGAACCCATGGGGGCCACACATGGACCATGTATCACCGCCGGAACCAGATCCCATCGGCATCCGAATCGCTAGCCGGAGCTAGTTCATCTCATATATCTCTAGCCAGAGCTAGTCTCAACTGTGTCTCATATCCATCCATCCTCATATCAATGTCTCAGAATTCATACAACAGATAGTTCACACATGGGATGAATAATGAATATGCACATGTCATCAATCATAATCATATCACGATCACATCATAGTATTACACATCATCTGTCTCAATCAAAACCATATCACGAACACATCATAGTATTACACATCACCTGTCTCAATCACAACCGTATCGCGACCACATCATAGTATTACACATCACCTGTCTCAATCACAACCATATCACGACCACATCATAGTATTACACATCACCTGTCTCAATCACAACCATATCACGACCACATCATAGTATTACAAATCACCTGTCTCAATCACAACCATATCACGACTACATCATATGATTACACATCACCTGTCTCAATCACAACCATATCACGACCACATTATAGTATTACACATCACCTGTCTCAATCACAACCATATCACGACCACATCATAGTATTACACATCACCTGTCTCAATCACAACTATATCACGACCACATCATAGTATTACACACCATCTGTCTCGACATCAATGTCTGTATCAATCATAGCCTACTCATGCTCTTCTATCCCCTCAATATCAATTATCACACGACATATTCAACAAATTCAAGTCACATATAACACATTTAGCTCGTTTTATTCCCCATCTTTCATTTACAACAATTTCAATCAACAAATAAAACCCATCCTCAATCCCCATTACTCCCCAACACAATTAGAAAAGTAGTCATGTGTAGTCTAAGAGTTTTACAAAGTTTGGAAGCCACTCGCCTTAAAACGAACTCCAAAAGTTACTTGACTTGAGCCTTTCCTTTCAGAGTATAATCCGGATCATGATAATCTATTCAAACAATTATTCACAATCACAATTCGAGTCCAATGACACCAAAATCAAGAAATTTAGGGAAAAAGGGCAAAACGGTCCAAAAGTCTCATACCGAAAAACGATACCCAAATCTGGAAATTTTTGACGTAAACTGATCCTTAAAGTATTTGAAAGCTAATGGTGAAAACCAATTTGAAAATGGAGTTGAAATCAATTCAAAACTCAATTTAAAGGAAATTCACGTTCTTGAAGAAGCCTAAAATATTCGGATCCTAAACCCCGACTCGAAAATGAAATATATCTTGAAAAAACATCTTACCCATGCTTAGATAAGTTTAAATATGAAATTTCATCAAAAACGGAGTTAAGATCGACCTTGAAATTCTAGATTTATCAAACTTTAACTTTACCGGGAAAGTCCAAATTGTACGCGGTTAATATGATGAAAATAATCGATGAATCAATAATTTTATGTTAAAATCAGTTTACCCATAACATAAGGATCGTAAATATACCATTTTCATCAAAAAGGGAGTCCAAATCGATAAAACCCCAATTTTTCCCAAGAGATTTACGGATAGAGAAAAAGACCAGATAAAGAAATTATGAGAAAAATGTCAAATTAAAGATTGAATACTAACCCTCGTATTAATT
>NC_064291.1:35908287-35925083 GCF_019186545.1 Solanum stenotomum | reverse complement strand
ATCTTCTAGCATTTGCATAACCAACAATTTGTAAGTGCACCAATTGCACTAATACATGGCATTTTTAATTATTTTCACGAGATTAAAAAGATTCTTTCACTGTGTTAAGCAATCTCAGAACCATTGGGTACTCAATGGAATTGTTTTAAGACTTTTTAAATCCTTCAAGAATTTTCATATAACCTTCATCATCTAGTTAGACATAATAATCAGTCATTATACATATTCAAGTATTTGATTTATTGCCAGACTGAAATAAGTCTCATTGCATCCATCACTGGAGAACATATCTCCATTTAATAATGTCAGGACTTCTGCGAAAACCCTTTATGCCTCAAAGCACAAACAATACTTTATATCTTACGGTTATACTTTCGCACAATGATTCATTTGTACCCCACTGACATATATTTTGATCTATGAACTATAAGTTCAAAAACATTACTTTTCTAAGTGAAACAAAATATACTTGAATAGTGCATTTTATTTGGCCAATCATTTATCTGTCCACATTATATGACAGATTCGAATTTAAGATCCTCGTAACCACTTATAGTATTGAGTGTTACTTCATATCAAAGATACCGTCGACGGTCATTTGACTCGATTCCAATACGACATAACTTATCGAGATCTCTTCATTTTTCAGCATTTTCAAGTACCTGAATCTTTGCCAAGGTTTTATGAAGTGTTATGTCATAGTGCTCTTTCAAAGCACTTAGCTTATTATCATGACCATTTTAATAATTTACTCCTCTCCTTCCTCTCAAGGAGTTTTACGGTTGGAATCGATTAGTCTATCACGCTTCTGGCATACCATAGACTCTGTCCTTCAAGGACTATATATTGGAGCATTTGCAGCTTAATTAAAATATTGGGTCAGCAAATACATTTGGCAAATTATTTGTAACATTTTGCAAATGAATTATCTTTTGAACTTAAAGTTCACATTTTTTTTAACGAGGATCTAGATAATTCACCCCACACATAATTTCAGCTGCTAAAACATATCTCCCCCTAATGTTAGGAAATCTAACATTCACCCCAACCTCATTTGGGGATCCATCTTTGTGTGTAGCAATAAAATCATATGTGCACACATCAATTTTTTAGATGGACATTATTTGGTTCCTGACCTTGAACCAATTGTGATGGGAGAACCTTGTTAGCTTGATGCATACACGTTAAATAAACTCATTTCATACCAAATTTTATTTGAGAGATTTGTTATCATAATCAATGGTCTAGCTATAATTGGAGGCAAACAATTTCTACTAAACCAACCGGTATTATCAACATAATTTTATAGTTTGGAACTGTGCTCTTAATTTAACAATTTGAGCAAACAACCTTACAAAAACCAATTTGTAAGTTGATACAAATGCACATGTGACCATACCATAGATGCATCTATTAAATCATAATAGTAAGCGGTCCATATGGCAGGTGAACGGGCCCATATTCACCTTTTTATATGTTCCAAATAATTTCAGGAGATACAATCTCAACCTTAACTAGTATAATGATCATTTTATCGTGAGAACAAGCAACACAAGAGAATTCTTGAAGAATCTTTTATTTCTTCAAACATATAGTCACATGAATTCTCAATTTCTTTTGTATCACATTTGAATTGGAATGGTCAACCGATTATGCCAACTGATATTTATTCTAGTAAACTTCTAGTTTACTTTTGCATGTGATTCCATCATCATGCCCATATTTGCATACAACAAACAACAGGGAAAAAATGGATAATATTATACATAAATATTTATAAACCACTTTGGTTGTAGTAATTTTAAATCTTTTCATAATTTATAGTCTCAATATAATTTTTTTTTTTCAATTCTTCCGAAACTTAAAATTTCTTTTGAGACTTACTACAACCCCAATATTATGAACAATTTCACTCCTCCAGCTAGTAACAAATTGGCCCTTTCGGAACTCTCAATTAATTTTGTGTACTACCACAAATTTCACAACGCCATTCTTATGGTGACCATCTCCTTCAAGGAGAAAATTATTATTATTGTCGTGGTTAAAATTATCGCATGCAAGACTTATTTCTTGACAACCAATGACAAATTTGTGCTGTCACACAACAATAGTTATTTTGATCATGGCCACAACTTTTATAGAAAAGATTTATTTCTTTCTTTTGTCCTCCATTAGTTTATAATAAAACATACCACAATATTTATGTAGTACTCAAAGTATATGACCAAAATGACCATTTATTCATGAAAGTGGTAGTGTGGTAGGTGAGTATTTTATTTTAAAGATTTTATTATAATATTCTTTTACTAAGTGTCTTAATCTTGATATCTCTTTAACATTATTTTTTGGTAGTGCTAAATTCATGGTAATATGTAATAATAATTATTGTAATATTCTTCCGATAGTTGTTTTAATATGAATATTTCTTTAATATTATTTATGATATACTCTAGATATAACATATCTTGGGTTTTTTGGTACATATATAAATTTTCCGCCATTAATTGCTCTAATAGTTTTATTTCTTCCATAGCTCATATCCAATATTGTAAATATTCATAATTCATTTTAATCTGAATTTATTTCTAAATCGTACCATTATATTCCTTCATTATCTAAATATAGATCTTGTAAATCTATTTCATACCATTCTTGATTTAATATATCTTCTCATTCGTAATCATTAAATATTTTTCCCATATTATTCTTCTTAATTCAATTATTTCTATACCGTTAAGTATATATAATATTAAAGTTTCATAGTTTTTTATCATTTCATCTTGCACGTATGTAGTCATGTTCTTTATTATGCAGTTTTTTATTTCAAATTATTCTTTCCTATCATATTCATAATTGATTAAATCCATATTAGATCATTATAAACTAGATTATCTTTATCATGTTTTCCTGTCACTACTAGCATCGTACTTTAGCGGATACTTCCTTCTTATCAGCACCTCAACTGTATTTACTCCCCTAAACGGCTTTCCTCGCCTACCGGTTTCAAAATTAGGATGACATAGTATAGAAGTTTTCTCCATGTTTCCAGTGTGCTAATAAACAAGAAATCATGATTCAAATAATTCTAATACATAATAACTAACATAAATTTATTCAATCATATATATGATATTCAGGAATATACAAAATTAGTTCTACATATTTTTTGAACAATATACCTTTGCCTCTTGCTTAGCCATGCTATCTGAAATATCTGATTGGATTTCAGATTACTCCATTAACTTTTAAGTATTCTTATATCTTAGTGGAGAGAGTGTTTTCAAGAAAGTTTTTATTACATTAGGCATTGCCTGCCTTTTTATTTACATATATCCTCTCTTATATAGAAAGGAATTCTCACGTACTACACTACTTACAATAATGTGCTACTTCCACCTACCATTCCTACTACTTACACTTATCCATATTATTTTTACACTTGTCCATACTTGCCCATACTTGCCCATACTCTTTTTTACATTTGTCCATCCTACTTTTAATATTCACATGCACACTACCTACTTTATTGACTATTTTACACTACATTTAATAATAAGACTAGTAGAATTTACAAGTGTCTTCTTTTCTTTATCCTTCCGTCTCTATCTTCTTTTTCTTGTCTTCTTCTTCTTATCTTCTTCCGTCTTTATCTTATTAGATCATTCGAGCTGGACATCTGGAATTATATTATCTTCTCCGTTACATTTTGAACATACGTGATCAGGGTATTTTTGTCCGATTAACTTGCAATATCTGGTTAATGACTCTGTTGAAATAAATTCTGCCTTTAGTGCTCCTGTTGTAGGTCGCTCTTCTGGCTTTAATAGTGATAAGATCCATCGTTGGACTTCATCCATATCTGCTCTTCGTACTTCTCTTGAATTTGAATATATCATTAATTGATCTCTCAAGTAATAACTTCATATAGCATTTTCGTTTAAATAATTGTTTGTTAGCTCTTGTATCATAGTTGATATACCAATTATTCTTTTGTTGGCATAAAAACTTGGTATCTCTATTTTGCATATCTCTTCCTGTTGTCCGATATCTTCGGGTATAATCATATCTTTAGTTAATCCTATCTTGATAACTTGTATTGGAGGTTTTATTTCCTCGTATAATATCTCAGCTGGTGCTGTATAGAATTTTATATAAAATAAATTTCCTTTCGTAACTCTTTTGTATGTGACGAATGCTTTATGTAGTTCTGGTATTCCACTAACTTCTTCTCCATCGTATGTGTATACGGTATTTAACAATCCGTAGTTATAACATGTTCTTACTAAATTAGCATTAGTTTTCGGCTGTGCAATTAACTTGTTATATCCTTGTAACTTTTGTGTCAAATAATCCTGGTTTGATTCTTTTGTATTTGATCTAGGGTTGCGATTTAAATAGGTTTGGATTTTGTGGATATTTTCAATATAGGTTCGTGTGATGTAGTTATATGTCTTTTTCTCATTTTGGTTTTGCAAACTATTTGCGTATGTAGATATTTGTGGTTCTAGGGACATATGTCTAGGTGTCCTTTGGATAAATGGTTTTTCGAATAGCTGGTTTAAGTTAGCATTTTTATGTTGTTTATCACTAACTTGTTTGCTTGTACCTGCAGCTATATTTAAACAAATGTTATGGGTTTTAAGGAGTTTCCCATCGTCTCCTTTTAGCTGTGGGTTTTTTCCGTCTTCTGATCGACGTAGCTCCACATTTTTATAGTCATGCTGCTGACCAGATTTAGACTTCAGATTATCTTCATTAGTCTTTAGCTTTTATATCTCGTTGTCCATACTGTCCACTTTTATACAAAGTGTAGTTATTGCTTTGAGTATCTCTTCCATTGTATTTTCGTTCTCAATCTGAGTAGCTTTGTCTTGATAAGTAATCTCCTTATTTCTTTTGTTGTTACCGAATCTTGTATTTTTCTTGTTAGCTACCATTTTACTTGTGTATTATCTGTTCTTATAATAAATTTGTTATATACAATATATGGTTCAAATGATAATAAACACTTATATACTGAATATAATTCTTTTCTATTTAATTCCCATTTTATTTCGTATTATTAAATGTTCCTGAATAATACCTGCAATGATGTTCTATCGTAGTGCCATTATATATGTATTTTAATATTCCCCCATAACTTTTTTCACTTGCATCTGATTCTATTATATAAGTAAATTTTTTGTTTTCATCTGGAAAGTATAGTTTAGGTAAGTTTTTACATAATAATTTTACCTTTTGTATTTGTATTTGGTCTTTTTTTATCAAACTGATATTCTATATCTTTCTTTAATTTTTGTTGTAATGGTTTTAAATTCTCTGCTAATTTTGATATGTATTCTCTTACTTAATTTACTAGTCCTAAGAATGACTGTAATTTCTTTTTTGTGACTAGTTGTTCATTTGAGTTAATTATTTTTTGTACTATATGTGTTTGCATTTTTATTCCATTTTTATCTATTTGTATTCCTAAGAATTCTATTTGATTTTTCATTATATCTGCTTTCTTTTTACTTAGACTTATACCCGAATATTCTATGATATGTATAAATTTTTCTAATAATCTTACATGTTCATCTTGTGTTTTGGATTATAATAATATATCATCTATGTACACTACACAATTTTCTATTTGTTTCAAGTAATTGTCCATAAAGTGTTGATATCCACCTGGTGCGTTTTTATATCCAAATGGTAATACATTCCATTCATAAAATCCTTGTGGTACAGTGAATGTTGTTAGTTTTTGTCACACCCCAAATCCGGATGTGATGGCACGTGTCCATTTCTCACCGGACACGTCAGCCTAACCCAACCACAACAATAGAGAAGTAGAAATATGAGAATAAAAGATAATAAATAAGCGGAAGACTTTAATTAAGACTCAACACTACCCAGAATTTGGTCGTCACATGTACAAACCTCTAAATACAAAATTCGAATAAAAATATACAAGTCTCAGAGCATAGTTCTCGAATAGAATAAAACTGAAAGTAAAGATAACTCAAGGGCACGTCTGGAATGAACCGCTACCTCTCGAGTATGTCCCGAAGCTCAATCTGCTAAAGAAAATACTAAGACGAATCTGAGAGAGCTGTCAACCTACACAATTGTGTAGAAGCAAGGGTGAGTATCGAAAACCACAGGTACTCGCAAGTAACTCTAAACTAAGCAAAACTAACAGCTACAAACAACTCCTTTCAATCCCAACCGAACCACTGAAACTTCAATCTAGCAGCAAACCAACCAACCTATACTAAACAGATCATATTCAATAGCCAGAACCAATAGTATATCCTCATCAACCTCAGATCAACAAATAAGAGCAAGTAGATCAAATTCCACATAAGAAGGGTAAACCGATACAATCCACACATCACAGACAAAGATAAGGCAAATGCGATGCAAAATACAATAATGATGTCATATAGCCGTAATGCATGTCTGTCCTACGATACACATCAATTGACATAATCAGTCCGCGCTAAATACTCAAATCAGAACCCATGGGGGCCACACATGGACCATGTATCACCGCCGAAACCAGATCCCATCGGCATTCGAATCGCTAGCCGGAGCTAGTTTATCTCATATATCTCTAGCCGGAGCTAGTCTCAACTGTGTCTCATATCCATCCATCCTCATATCAGTGTCTCAGAACTCATGCAATAGATAGTTCACACATGGGATGAATAATGAATATGCACATGTCATCAATCACAATAATATCACGATCACATTAAAGTATTACACATCATCTGTCTCAATCACAACCATATCACGACCACATCATAGTATTACACATCACATGTCTCAATCACAACCATATCACGACCACATCATAGTATTACACATCACCTGTCTCAATCACAACCATATCACAGCCACATCATAGTATTACACATCACCTGTCTCAATTACAACCATATCACGACCACATCATAGTATTACACATCACCTGTCTCAATCACAATCATATCACGGCCACATCATAGTATTGCACATCATCTGTCTCAACATCATTGTCTGTATCAATCATAGCCTACTCATGCTCTTCTATCCCCTCAATATCAGTTATCACATGACTTATTCAAAAAATTCAAGTCACATATAACACATTTAGCTTGTTTTATTCCCCATCTTTCATTTACAACAATTTCAATCAACAAATAAAATTCATCCTTTATCTCAATTACTCCCCAACACAATTAGTAAAATAGTCATGCGTAGTCTAAGAGTTTTACAAAGTTTGGAAGCCACTTGCCTTAAAACGAACTCCAAAAGTTACTTGACTTGAGCCTTTCCTTTCCGAGTATAATCCGAATTACGATAATCTATTCAAACAATTATTCACAATCACAATTCGAGTCCAATGACACCAAAATAAAGAAATTTAGGGAAAAAGGGCAAAACGGTCCAAAAGTCTCATATCAGAAAACGATACCCAAATCTGGAAATTTTTTATGTAAAATGATCCTTAAAGTATTTGGAAGCTAATGGTGAAAACCAATTTGAAAATAGAGTTGAAATCAATTCACAAACTCAATTTGAAGGAAAATTCACGTTCTTGAAGAAGCCTAAAATATTCGAATCCGAAACCCCGACTCGAAAATGAAATATCTCTTGAAAAACATCTTACCCATGCTTAGATAAGTTTAAATACGAAATTTCATCAAAAAAGGAGTTAAAATCGACCTTGAAATTCTCAATTTATCAAACTTTAACTTTACCGTGAAAGTCCAAATTGTACGCGGTTAATATGATGAAAATAATCGATGAATCAATAATTTTTTGTTAAAATCAGTTTACCCATAACATAAGGATCGTAAATATACCCTTTTCATCAAAAAGGGAGTCCAAATCGATAAAACCCCAATTTTTTCCAAGAGGTTTATGGATAGGAAAAAAAACCAAATAAAGAAATTATGAGAAAATGTCGAATTGAAGATTGAATACTAACCCTCATATTAATTCAAGAAGAAACCCGTAAGAATCACTCCATTCCAATCTCTAGAACTCGCGATATGCTCAAAATACCAAATGAACACAGTCTGAGATTTTTATAACAGTACATGACTGTTATGCACCAGAAAAACAGCAGTTAATCTTTCACTAAAAAGGTCGTAATTTCCTTATACGATAGTGAAATGACCCGATTCCTTTTTGTAAATGTCTTAAATAATGATACGGACCTGCTAGTTTAATCGGAGCTCAATTTCATGCTCGTTTTCCCAGTCAAATATCATTTCTACTCGGTAAACAATTATTTCTTATTTGCGATAAAGTCCAATCTCGGGCTAGCGAAAATGCACCAAATTTTTAGATAAGTCCTATAATTCATGCTCAAAGTTTCAAAACCTTCGGAATAATTTTTCGACCTTTAAAACTAGTAATGAACCCTTTAGTTGCCACAATTTGCTGAAATAGTGTCAAAGCATCCAAGAAGCTTAAAAACTCACTCAAAACTCATTTGGCACTTCCCGAACACAAACCAAATATGCTACTAGCTTAAAAATGACATTTCGGACTCAATGAAATCATCAGAATTTGAATTCGAGGTCTCCTTGACCCGGTATCCGATAAGGCGTCAAGAAACTAACTTTAGGCTCAAAAACTCGAAACGCACTCGGGGCCTCTAAAAATTCAACCAAGACTCATTGTAGACTTAGAATCACCCCCTGAATCCAACGGTGCCCTCGAAATTCCATTTCGAGCACCGAAACCTCATTTGTTGACCAAAGTCAACTCTTGATCAAAATTTCACAATTTTTGAAACTTAAGACCTCAAATCTTCGTTTTAACTCCAAATTCGACTCCGTAAATTCTCATAGACCTGTTTCGACATTCTAAAACTGCTGGAATCGACGGAAATCCGATTCGAGTCTCGAAACTTCAAATGACTTGAAATAGCACTTTTAATCAAACTTTAACTCTTAAAAACTCAACTTTCCAAAAACTCAACTTTTCATCAATTTTTCCTCCAAACCAACTTCAAAAATACAACAATTAGGACTCGAGGCAACTATCGGGAGAGGTAAAACGGTCATTTTATGAAAATTTCCAAAAATGACCTTTAGGGTCATTACATTATTCACCACTAAAAATCATGTTCGTCCTCGAACATAAAGTAGAAGAAGGCAAAAATACTCGACGCTATCAACCCCGAGGTGAAATTTTCGAACTCAATAATTACTACTCCAAACGAACCCATTCTTAAACCTTATCCCAAAGATCCATAAAAAGGATTCCCAAATCAATCTTGACAACGTAACTCTCATAGGGCTATTTCAAACCACCGACTAACTCAAAGACTGAATCTGAATCTAAGATCTCAAAACCACAACATATTTACCATGACAAACCCCTAATCATGTAACCGCGAGAATAATTTCGGAATCAATAACCACAGAAAAATCAAGGATGAACCTAAATCAGTCACTAAGCTCTCACAACACACGAACCATCACCGACTCTAGAAAAAAATTCCATTCTCATTACCACATTTCCACAAGTCTGAGTCATACTAATCTGAGGCATATCCATCGAGCACCCATCTTGGAATAAGCACGCTTATCTAACCCACAGATAGAAATGATCAAGTATCTAACTGATGATCGACCCATCCAAGCATATAAAACCTCTAAGGATGCCATCAAAACACTGAAGTAGGATCTGTAATTGTAGACAACTCCAACAACGGAAGAACTAGGCCCACGGGCCACCTAAGCATCGAACCACACCTAGTTGAACCATGCATACAGGGGCAAGATAAATACCAAAATAGCCAAAAACTGTAGTCACATACGGTAGCCTCTCTATACCTTTCCAAAACCAAGATGACACTTGTAGAACTTTCGAAAACCTTCCACCACCCCAATACCACATCGAACCCACTATCTCTGAATCGGCCCACCCACACAAGTATTCTATTCTGCCAAGAGAGCATGAATCGGTCCATCTGATTCACCACTAGGCATCCACCCACAAAAGTAAAAACACGTCTGAACATAGACAGAGAATCATAATCCAAAATCATGTCTGAAATGAGGTAGGTGGTCACATAAGAATATACAAAACCAAAATTGAACAACCCAAGATATCCCTTCCACGATGTCGATAACACACCTTCCCATTCGTCTGACTATACAATCAGCCAGTCCAGCCTCATAACAATCATAGACATACTCAATTTATCCATTTTCTCATACTCTTTACAATAATCCATTAAAGCCAACAATATCAATACTACCAGAACATCATAGTCACACCGGCCAGTTACTTTACCCTCAGACGGGCACTAGTATCCAGTCATTCTTAGAAACACGTCGTTGCTTCCAAAATTTTGAATTATGGTCCTTCCTCCTTCCATTGAAGCATTCCACGATCGATATGGGTCTCACCCAATCGCTAGTAATCCAAGTTCTAAATGTCATAGTACCTTTTCATTGAGATAGAACTATTGAATTACGACCAATATCGATTACGCGCGATCCTTTACTTACCCAGCTTCAACTATTATTCAAACCATCATATATCTCATGCAGAAACTTGAAGCAGTTCTTGGTCACTCCAATAATTCCGTATACTATGAGAACACAACTTCTATTTACCATCAAGGATTTATGTAACGCGTTACAACAGTCTGGATAATTCTATAAATAGAGTTATCAACCCAGTTCAAAATCCTCAATAACCATGTAAAGTTATAAGTCCTTCCGGTTGGACACTCGTAAGCCACTTACCATAAGCTGAACAATTCAAACTAATTCAAAAACTGCAGAATTCCTCATACATCAACGTTTACCACCAACACCAATACCAAGTGTTCCGAAAGTAGCTGATAACACATCATACATTTGTGCTGAACCAGTCCACCTTGCATTGTCATATCTAACATAAAAGCAGAAATTTACACAATCCTCAACTTCAAACTAAGGATCCACACGTGATGTCTTATTCCTTCACTTCTCTTAACTTATATCCATCGCGCAAGACTCTTGTTCTTCCCGTAAATCATTTATCATTATAGTTTCTTGGCCAAATATCCACGCATATTACCTTTCACCTTAAGTCAAACTTCTCAAATGAAACTTCATCGAACTCTTCTACAATCACAAGTATTTAACTGCTACAACTCAAACCATGCAAAAAGTCCTTCCAATGGCTAAAAAGTTGATACAACCAATCATCTCTTACCTTGCCAACCTACATCTTGACAAAACCAACCCGATTCCGTTTTAATCGTACCTTCTCGCTAAAATCCTTAATTGTCTTTACACGAGTATACTTGTTAAAACTTTCTTCATCCATGGCTTATTGTTGCCCATTTGTTTTGACTCATCATGAAGTCATTAGTTCCCAATATAATCATGACCACCCAAGGGTTGTACCTTGTCCTAGAAACAAGACATGATTGATTCACTCGATCCACCACTATAACTTTCCTTATAATTAATGTTTAACTCAAGCGTTCATAGTAGCAACCACTTGATTTCTCAATCGAGAATGCAACATCAACCTTCTAACCCGATTAGGTGAAACAGTTGACAACTCAGATTTCTACGCTTCCATATATCACTATTACCACATCATGAACAGCCGCTAAATCCACCACTAGAAGACATCAGATCCATTGAGAAGGTCGTACTCAAACAACCTGTTCATTTACACTCATTAAATAGTTGCAAAACATTACCAAAGCACTTCAGTCTCCGGCCGAAAATGATATGCACAATTTCGTAAGCCCGATCGATGGCAGAAGCAACATAGCCCATAACCCTAACCAAGATAACACAGGTACCGTCGTAGTCGCCGTACAATGACCCTGTAATGATATACACCCACACTATAAAACCACCGTAGATCTTCTGATTTTGGTTGGTGCAACTTTATCATCATAATATACTACGCAATCCATTCCCTTATGACGAACTTCACAAACTGTAGTTTCGAAAGTCGCAACACTCTCAACATAGTCATTCTCTTACTTACACCATTCTTCATTGTCTAGCCCCTTTCGCCGTATAAGTCACACAAGCACTATTCTCGTTGTTGAATAAATGACCGAAGAAATAAGATGTTCCTGAAGTCTGTTAATAAATGTTCATCTTCCAATACCATAAACTCAAAACACATCCCTTGGCCACCACCTTACTCACTCGTCTCAAAGAGAATTTCATGTCTGATCACACTTCCTTTCCACAAGCCTATCACCTGCGCATCAAAACCAGATCTAACACTAAAATCACGCGATGACACCTAAACTCGCACCCACGCAGGAACAACCACGAGTCATTACAATGAGAGAGAGAACAGAGTGAAGTGATAAGAATTAGATCGGATCAAGGACGCACGATAGAGAATCAAGTAAACAAGATGTTTCCTAAAAGTCACCATAGCCTCTCGAAGATAAGTACAGACGTCTCTGTACCGATCCTTGAAACGCTACTTAGACTTGGTTTGTACACGTGAAACCCATGAACCTGGGGCTCTGATACCATTTTTGTCACACCCCAAATTCGGATGTAATGGCACATGTCCATTTCCTACCGGACACGTCAGCCTAACCCAACCACAACAATAGAGAAGTAGAAATACGAGAATAAAAGATAATAAATAAGTGGAAGACTTTAATTAAGACTCAACACTACCCAGAATTTGGTTGTCACATGTACAAACCTTTAAATACAGAATTCGAATAAAAATATACAAGTCTCAGAGTATAGTTCTCGAATAGAACAAAACTGAAAGTAAAGATAACTCAAGGGTACGTCTGGAATGAACCGCTACCTCTCGAGTATGTCTCGAAGCTCAATCTGCTAAAGAAAATACTAAGCTGAATCTGAGAGAGCTGTCAACCTACACAATTGTGTAGAAGCAAGGGTGAGTACCGAAAACCACAGGTACTCGCAAATAACTCTAAACTAAGCAAAACTAACAGCTACAAACAACTCCTTTCAATCCCAACCAAACCACCGAAACTTCAATCTAGCAGCAAACCAACCAACCTATACTAAACAGATCATATTCAATAGCCAGAACCAACAGTATATCCTCATCAACCTCAGATCAACAAATAAGAGCAAGTAGATCAAATTCCACATAAGAAGGGTAAATCGATACAATCCATACATCACAGACAAAGATAAGGCAAATGTGATGTAAAATGCAATAATGATGTCATGTAGTCAGGATGCATGTCTGTCCTACGATACACATCTGTTGACGTAATCAGTTCGCGCTGAATACTCAAATCAGAACCTATGGGGGCCACACATGGACCATGTATCACCGCCGGAACCAGATCCCATCGGCATCCAAATCGCTAGCCGGAGCTAGTCTATCTCATATATCTCTAGCTGGACCTAGTCTCAACTGTATCTCATATCCATCCATCCTCATATCAGTGGCTCAGAACTCACGCAACAAATAGTTCACGCATGGGATGAATAATGAATATGCACATGTCATCAATCACAATCATATCATGATCACATCATAGTATTACACATCATTTGTCTCAATCACAACCATATCACGACCACATCATAGTATTACACATCACATGTCTCAATCACAATCATATCACGACCACATCATAGTATTACACATCACCTGCCTCAATCACAACCATATCACGGCCACATCATAGTATTACACATCACCTGTCTCAATCACAACCATATCACGACCACATCATAGTATTATACACACCTATCTCAATCACAATCATATCACGACCACATCATAGTATTACACATCATCTGTCTCAACATCAATGTTTGTATCAATCATAGCCTACTCATGCTCTTCTATCCCCTCAATATCAGTTATCACATGACTTATTCAAAAAATTCAAGTCACATATAACACATTTAGCTTGTTTTATTCCCCATCTTTCATTTACAACAATTTCAATCAACAAATAAAACTCATACTCAATCCCCATTACTCCCCAACACAATTAGGAAAGTAGTAATGCGTAGTCTAAGAGTTTTAATAAGTTTGGAAGACACTTGCCTTAAAACGAACTCCAAAAGTTACTTGACTTGAGCCTTTCCTTTCCGAGTATAATCCGGATCACGATAATCTATTCAAACAATTATTCACAATCACAATTCGAGTCCAATGACACCAAAATCAAGAAATTTAGGGAAAAAGGGCAAAACGGTCCAAAAGTCTCATACCGGAAAACGATACCCAAATCTGGAAATTTTTGATGTAAAATGATCCTTAAAGTATTTGGAAGCTAATGGTGAAAACCAATTTGAAAACGGAGTTGAAATCAATTCACAAACTCAATTTGAAGGAAAATCCACGTTCTTGAAGAAGCCTAAAATATTCGGATCCGAAACCCCGACTCGAAAATGAAATATCTCTTGAAAAACATCTTACCCATGCTTAGATAAGTTCAAATATGAAATTTCATCAAAAACGGAGTTAAGATCGACCTTGAAATTCTCAATTTATCAAACTTTAACTTTACCGGGAAAGTCCAAATTGTACGCGGTTAATATGATGAAAATAATCGATGAATCAATAATTTTATGTTAAAATCAGTTTACCCATAACATAAGGATCGTAAATATACCTTTTTCATCAAAAAGGGAGTCCAAATCGATAAAACCCCAATTTTTCCCAAGAGATTTACGGATAGGGAAAAAAAACCAGATAAAGAAATTATGAGAAAATGTCGAATTGAAGATTGAATACTAACCCTCATATTAATTCAAGAAGAAACCCGTAAGAATCACTCCATTCCGATCTCTAGAACTCCCGATATGCTCAAAATACCAAATGAACACAGTCTGAGATTTTTATAACAGTACATGGCTGTTATGCACCAGAAAAACAGCAGTTAATCTTTCACTAAAAAGGCCGTAATTTCCTCATACGATAGTGAAATGACCCGATTCTTTTTTGTAAATGTCTTAAATAATGATACGGACCTGCTCGTTCAATCGGAGCTCAATTTCATGCTCGTTTGCCCAGTCAAATATCATTTCTACTCGGTAAACAATTATTTCTTATTTGCGATAAAAGTCCAATCTCGGGTTAGCGAAAATGCACCAAAATTTGCAGATAAGTCCTATAATTCATGCTCAAAATTTCAGAACCTTCGGAATAATTTTTTGACCTTTAAAACTAATAATGAACCCTTTAGTTGCCACAATTTGCTGAAATAGTGTCAAAGCATCCAAGAAGCTTAAAAGCTCACGCAAAACTCATTTGGCACTTCCCGAACACAAACCAAATATGCTACTAGCTTGAAAATGACATTTCGGACTCAATGAAATCGTCGGAATTTGAATTCGAGGTCTCCTTGACCCGGTATCCGATAAGGCGTCAAGAAACTAACTTTAGGCTCAAAAACTCGAAACGCACTCGGGGCCTCTAAAAATTCAACCAAGACTCATTCTAGACTTAGAATCACCCCCTGAATCCAACGGTGCCCTCGAAATTCCATTTCGAGCACCGGAACCTCGTTTGTTGACCAAAGTCAACTCTTGATCAAAATTTCACAATTTTTGCAACTTAAGACCTCAAATCTTCGTTTTAACTCCAAATTCTACTTCGTAAATTCTCATAGACCTGTTTCGACATTCTAAAACTGCTGGAATCGACGAAAATCCGATTCGAGTCTCGAAATTTCAAATGACTCGAAATAGCACTTTTAACCAAACTTTAACTCTTAAAAACTCAACTTTCAGAAAACTCAACTTTTCATCAATTTTTCCTCCAAACCAACTTCGAAAATACAATAATTTGGACTCGGGGCAACTATCGGGAGGGGTAAAACGGTCATTTTATGAAAATTTCCAAAAATGACGTTTAGGGTCATTACAGTTTTTTAGATTCTTCTTCTAGTTTTAAGTGATAAAATCCTGATTTACAATCTAATTTGCTAAAATAATTATATCCTTGTATTTGTCTTATCTTTAGTATTTTATTTGGTATTGGATATATATATGTTTTTGTTTTTGCATTTAAATTTCTATAATCAATAATTATTCTGCTTTTTCCTCTTTTTTGTTCACTATGTTTATTTACGATAAATGTCGGGCTTGTATGCTTACTATTGTTTTCTTGTATATATCATTTTTCTAGTAATTCATCTATATGTATCTTAAATTCGGTTAAATCATTAAAATTATACTTTAATGGTTTTTGGGTTATTCTACTATTATTATCAATTAACTCAATTTTTACTTTTGTTTAATGTTTCTCCCATTCTTGTAGAGGATCCTCACTATATAATAATTCTAACTTATCTTGAATTATTTTTACTTTATCTATAGAAAATATAATTAATTCTATTTTAGGGTCTCCTTCTTCTATATTTTCTAATTTTTGTGTAGTTTTTTCACTTCCTTTTATCCATTCTGTTATTTTTCGTTTTTTATTATTTATTCTTTTTGCTCCTATTTTTTGTTTACACGGTGTCGTGAACCACCAGTGTGTTTTTGTTATTATATGTGGGTATAATTTTTCTAAAAATGGCATTCCTAATAGCATATCTTTTGTAGTTAATTCAAAGTTATATATTTCTTCTATAGTTAATATTTTATCCCATATTTGTATTTTTATATTTTTTGTCTTATATGTGATCATGCTTCCTTTATTATTAAATCTTGTTACTACTATCAGTGTTTTTAATTTTTCCCACTTATCTTCTGGTAAACAATTATATTTACATATATTAGCTTCTGCTCCCGTATCTATCATTGGTGTATAATATCGGTTGTAATATCCTTCTATTATTATCTTTGCAAGTATATATATTTTCATATTTTTAT
>NC_064291.1:35897036-35905605 GCF_019186545.1 Solanum stenotomum | reverse complement strand
TTTTCTAACATTAAACTTATATTGTCACCTATTTTCTTATATCTTCTTCCTAGATTAGAAAATATTATCTTTATTTTTAATCCATCATAATTTTCATATGTTTTTTCATCTATTGCATATTCTTCTTTATTCATTTATAAATTATGTTGTAGTTTATATTCTAAGTTATTTATTTGTATTTCTAGATATAAAATAGTCTTTCTTTGTGCTATTATAGATTTGTGACAAATTCCTGCGAATATATTATTGTTAAGTCTATTTTGCCTATGTTCTAATTCTTGTCTTTTTGCTATAATTATTTCATTAAGTTTTTGTCTATACTCGTTATTCTTGTTATTCATTGTATTTTTAAGTATTGAATATATTTATATTCTATTTTAGATATATTATCTATTAATTTATCTAATTTTTCGTTATCAGTCTTTGTGATATTAAGTTATTTATATTTCGGATATAATTTATTTAATTTTCTTCTTATTTTTCTTAATTTTCTACTCGTATGTTTCTTACCGTGTTTCTTATTATCCATAACTCTGATACCATTTTTCTGAAAGGAACTGATAGTTGGTGAATTCATGAAAGTGGTAGTGTGGTAGATGGTAGTGTGGTAGATGAGTATTAGAATTCTTAGGAATACAAATAGATAAAAACGGAATAAAAATGCAAACACATATAGTACAAAAAATAATTAACTCAAATGAACAACTAGACACAAAAAAGAAATTACAGTCATTCTTAGGACTAGTAAATCAAATAAGAGAATACATACCAAAATTAGCAGAGAATTTAAAACCATTACTACAAAAATTAAAGAAATATATAGAATATCAGTTTGGTAAAAAAGACCAACTAACTTTGATGGAGGTCAAGTGTACCAAATGTACTACCACTTTGTAATCCTTTATTTTGATGGAGGATTTACAAAACTTTTCAAATTGGGTTGCACCAACAACAATGTTGCCAATAACTTTTCATACCACTTTAATGGATAAAAATTACCTTCACATTTTGAAGGATCATCTTTAGAACTCATATTGTTCTTTCTTTTAATTACCATAATGATGACCATTAACATTTTACCACACTCATATTCATACATTACATCACTTGTCATCTTTTAGACATATTATGCATTGCTACCACATTCACATAAGAGAATGGAGCGAATCAATTGGGTAAATGTCATGACTTTCAATCAAAAGTATACAACGTTATATTAGTCATCATCATATCATCACTATAGTTCATTAGGACTTAAACCCAATGTCTTACCCATATAAAGACACTTTGGTCATAAATCAATGGGACTTGAACCCAACTTCTTTTATCATGGTGCATCGAGACTTTACTCGATGTCTTACCCCCTTGGTGCGGTGAAACTTGAATTCACCGTCTTACCCTCAATCAATGTCTTAAGAAACCAAATGCATTACCAAAAAAATAAATATTGAATACCATAAATATAATCTGATTTGACTTAAAATTGAGTAAAAATGAACAAAACTCATTAATTAGAACAACATGTTGGAACCATATAAAATCCCAAGTTAAAACAAATTAAAACATTTTAATAGTCTCTCTCAACATTGTTATGAAGATAATCATGATTTACTAACCATTTTAAAATAACCACAAAACAAACTTTGTTAGTACAAATAATATATAGGATATGAAGTATACCGTGCAACCGAAAAGTTACTAGAATAATTCATAAAAATCAAGAAATACCTACCATTGATTCTTGATGGAGAATGAGCAACTCGTGCTAATAACGTGTTGTAAAACTTAAGAACAAAAGAACAATATAAAGATAAAGACAAGAAGAATATAAGACAAGAGGAACAATATGAGATAACTTTCTTTCTTTCAAATGTACACCAAATCTTCAAGTGTATACAATATGAACTCTTATGCCTCTATTTATTGTGTAACATAGAGGCATACAAAAGGTTAGTCATAAACATGACATTAACATGAATATAATGGAGAGGTTATGGAAGTGAAAGGTTACAAGAATAATGGTTATAAAGGTGGAGGTTATGAAGGTTATGATTATCTTCATAATGAGGAAAGTAATGGAATAACTTCTTGATGTAGTGGACATCCACAATATATTATCTTATAACAATTTGAGATTATTCTAATTGGTTGAGATATATTTAATTATTTAAAAATTCTATAACTGAAAGTTACTGTGGTAAAGTTAGTAATTGAAAAAAGATAAGTAAAAAAAATACTCCAACAAAAGCATGTTCCATCAAATTCGGATAAACATAATTATCAACCGCTTCAGTTAAAAATTTCAAATGGAAAAAACTACCAAAGTCATTTCTACAGCAACTCCATCAGCAAAGTTTCAATGAAAAAGCCAAAAAAAATAATCTTATTGCCAAAGTTTTCCACTATACATGAATGTCCACTATTGCGATTTTTTTTGTTGATAAAGATGAATGAATTCTCCAGTGTAGCAATGTGTAAGAAACAATAAGATTGGATATTATAATAATAATGAAGATGAAAGTTCAGAACAAGAGGAAGATGAAGATTAGGAAAGAAATCAAGAAGAAGAATAGCATTTTGCATTATGAAACTGTTCTACTAGCAATGATGAGGGAACAAAGATGAATGGTGATTAATTTTTGGTATGTTTTTAAGTCAACTAATGAGTAGCATTGAAGAATAATTGTTCTAAGCATAAACTATAACTTAATTCATTAAAGATTAATTATTAGTTTGAGTTACTATTATTTAAAAAGATCTCATTATTTTATACTTTAAAAATTAAAGATTATGAATGTATATTTGAAACATAAAATCTATTGCTATTACTTATGTATTTTTATCAATGCGAAAATTTATAAATATCTTTCACATATTTTTTTTAATTATTATTATTTATAATATAAAAAGATTAATTTTTTTTTTAATTGGGATGACAAAATATTTTAAAATTAAATCCAAGGTCATATGTTGGTAGTTAGCTTAAACAATACAGAATAAGAAATGAAATTATGAATTTTTAATTTAGAGTGGTAAAAATTTTAAACTTTCATTTGCATTACTTTCATATTCCTCATTACTCTCCTTTTTGTCAACTACTTCTTTTTTATAGCAACTTCAAACAGTTGCTATTTAACTTACGGATAAGGGTCTGAAAAATATCCCAACTTTGGTCGGATTTGCTGTTGCGATACTAAACTTTCATGAGGACCTATTACCTCCCTAGACTATTTAATACCGTATTTTAAACATATATATTTGTCCACGTGGACATAAAAAATAATGCAAAATTGTAAATAGTAATGTGTCCTCGTGGACACATATATACCTTTAAAATACACTATTAAATACTTCAGGAGGTAAAAAATACGGTATTTTTCTAGGGAGGTAATAGGTCCTTATGAAAGTTTAGTATCGCAACAATAAATCCGACCAAAGTTGGGGTATTTTTCAGACCCTTATCCCTTTTAACTTATTTCTTCAAGTAGTTTTCATCCAATAATTATATACAAGTATTAAATCACTTTATATAATTATATATAATCAGTAAATTACTTTTTCTATTTTCGCCTTTTAAAAACAAAAAGAGATGTCCTTTCTCTTCTTCTTTTTTAATTAAGAAAACAATTATGATTATGATACACTTAAAAATTTAAATATAAGATCAAATATTGTCATTCAACACTATTTTTTTTTTATATAGAATCCAAATTATTTAAGCACTTAGGAATTTGTTTTGTGGAAAGTTTGAGCAGTTTAAAATAACTTTCCATAGCTACTCATTCTTTATAGAAAAAATAAAACACAATTGTTTAGAACTCTTTGTTGGTGAGAAGTTATTAAATTTTTAAAAATAAATATTTAAACTAAGTGATATGTTAATTAATAACATAATTGAAATTTCAAAATATGTGAACACAATTAAATATGAAAATTGGGCAGTTAAATTTAAAATAATTATTATATATATAATTACACACACACACACACATATATATATATATAACTACATTTGTAGAAGTTTTCAAACTGAAAAATAAGTAAATATTAAAAATATTAAGAAAAATTGAATTTAAGAATATATCACACTGCATTTTTAAGATAATGCTCCACAAAGTTAGGAACAAAAAGAATATTTGAAAAAGAAAATTGAAGAAAAACGGTAGTAAAGAATTTCGTAATAAATAAGATTTACGCGTGTTTTTGACACATTATTGATTTATTTAAGTGAAATATTTATATAATAATGATGCTTAACATGTTTTGGACGATATAAATGGTTAATAACTTAATAAAATAATGAAATAACAATTGAGATTTTACTAAATCTCTATATACATATTTGTTTAAATAAGTCAAATTATATGATTTAGGCACTTTTTACTTACATAATATTATCCGGGCATCGCGCGAATACGATTACTAGTAGCAATTAATTAATGCTGATAATAACTTTAACAACCTTTATTAATGTGTATATTTATTGTCGCTAAAAGTTATTTTTATTACGGTGAAAAGAGAGAACTTATGGCTACCTAAACAAATCTAGTCCATAGGTAACTGGAACATGTAAAATAAATCTAAGATTCAGCAGGACAAATAAAGAAAAATATAATGTCAGCCGCTTCATCACCAATTACAGAACTATACAAGGTCAAGATTGTTTAGTGAATAACTTGCGAGTTGCGATTATGAGTGCGCTATGTTTGGTACGAAAGAAAATGTTTTGTTGAAAAATAAATGAGTTCATTACTAATTATTTTAGTGTTGGAAGTAAGCAAAAAAATTATTATCGCAAACGTGTTTATAATTTATAGTCTAGCAAAAGTATTATGTGGGACGGAATGGGATGGAGGGTGAGGGTGAGGGGGTGGGGGTTGGGAATCTTGGGATGGTAAAAGGGTGGCGATTGGGGATGTTGGGTGGGTGGGAAGGAGACAATGAACTTGAATTGTCACTCATGAAACTTGTTTTCCCTATTTTCATTGGGGAATTCATTTTCCTCATTTTTTTAGAATTAAGTTCGTTTTCTTGGAAAAACCACCAAATATAAGAAAATTAGATAACATTCATCCGTACCAAACATACTCTATAAGTAATTTCTTCAGTTTAAATAACTTCGAGTCATAAATGTGAATATGTGATATGTTTAGACAAATTCAAAAGTAAACTTGTTACAAGTAAATAGAGAATTAGGAATACACTATTTAGGCATAAGAGAAATAATACAATGGAGATTATGAACTAATCAAATAATGCCTTCTCTAAAAGAGTTAGTCAAGAAACAATAGAAGATGATTAAAAAGATCATTAGAAAAAGAAGAAGATAAACAAGCAATACAATTATATACCATTTTAGTTATACAAAGGCAAGATGATTTCTTCCTTATTTCTTAGTTGAAACATGACCAAATATGACCTATATTTGGAAATGCATACACACAGCCAAAATATAAGATAGTAAAGGTAGTTATCTTACCGCAAGGAAGAGATATGATATAGAAATTAATCACATGATACACCTGGCTATAACGTGTCGAGGGAAGTTTTTCCTTTTTCATCAATGCTGATCGAGTCAAGGCTCATCCATGCCCAATCTATTATCATCATAGTAGATTATCATACTACGATCTCAAGAAAATAAGGATAATCTTTTTTTCATGCCACGTTGTATTTTGCTTCCTACGCCTATTATATCTGCCTTATTTTGGAATTGCATCTTCCTCTATGTTTGAAGATTGATTGACAATAGGTTTAGGATGATAGGCAGATATTCTATTCCCATTCTCATCATAAAGAATGGTATCATCATCTTCATCTGCAGGGATTTTACATTTCTCTCCTAAGATAATTTGCTTCTTCCATATTGAATCTTCATCTTTACTCAACTTCTTGTCTTTCTTCTTATTATCATGGTTAGAATCTTCTCTTCGCGATGATTGCCTTGATCCTAATGCACCCCCAAACACTCTCACGCTAACACTTGTAGATAGTCTCCCTTGCGATGAATTTGATGAATTTGACCTTGAATGAGTAGTAGGAGTCATTGAGTTAGCTCTTACATTAGAATTATTAAATGAAGTTGCTCTCATGGAAGGTGGTGGTGGCAATGGTTGTTGTAAAAATGTCGTGTCTTCTCCTTGTAGTTGATCAATTGAATTTCTTTTGAATGATGCATCATATCTTGGAGATGTTTCTTTTGGAGATGTGGTGCCATTAACAAATGATTTTTCATTATTATCTCTAGTACTAGTATTAGAAGATGTAGTTGGAGGAGGATGTGATTTTTTTTTAGTTAAGGAACCACAAAGGGATGAAAATATAGCAATCGTTGCTGAAAAACAAGCAATCATAAATGAAATATATACAAGAGAATGATGAATGGGATGAATCTCTCCTAAAGGAATGTTCCTTCCCATGAATAAGTGGAAAAAACGATTAAAGATATAAAGCAATCCCTTATGTCTTCTTGTTCTATTCTTTGATTGCAATCTTATAATCTCTTGTTCTGTTCCTTATTAGCAATTGTACCTTATTTCAGTCACATTTTTGGAAATTAAGATCAAAATGATATGTGGCATAAAGTTCCTCTTTGATGTAAATATGAAAAACAAAATAATGTTGGTATATATTTTTGGTTTCTTTGATTTCATATTCATATACGGAGCAGAATGCATAAAATTAGGAAGAAAAGGCCAAGGGTGTGGCTATGAATTAACCAAATTAGTCACCGTTAGATCCCTATGAGATATTATAACTTTTGCCAAGGTGAAGAGAGCAACAAAAAAACAAAGAGAGGGAAGGAAAGAAAAATCCGAATTATAGATATTTTCTTTTTAGCATATTTTTTTATAAGTCCATTTCACGCTACGTTATAAATATATTCTCCTTCATTAGATACTAAGAAATGTTAACATGGTTTCATCGATCATAAAAATTTATGAGAATAAAAGAGTTATAAAAAAATGTAATTACGGTTATGAACATGTTAAAAGTACGTAATGATCTTTGAAAGTTACCCAAAAATAGTAAGAGTTTTTTGTGTTAGTATTGCAATAGATCTTTTTTGGTCGATAGGATCGGTAGAAACTTTGTCCTACCTTCAATGGTAGAGAATGTCATATTCCACGTTATGTTACGAGCACTATGATCCATCTACTCTAAATGAAAGGGCTATTTGGCGGGTTAACAAGTGATTCTCTCTATAATAACACCATAATCACTCTGTACAATAAGATGAACACTACAAATTCCAAAACTTCCTCGCAATCATTAGATATCAGCTCCATGAACATTAACACTCCATACTCAACGTCAGACTTGTAAATAATCATCAATGTCTAAACTCCATACAAATTGCTCAGTCAAGCTTATATTTTGGTGACGAAATTTATATACACTCTTCTACTACTGATTTTATTCCTCTATATAGTGATGATGAGCAAGAATATATCATCCATGGAAAAAATCGATTATAATCATACTTTTTGGTCAAAAACTAGGTCACCAAATATTAGACATAAGTAATTGGTAAACTTTGACACTCAATCGAGGAACTAGCTCTTATTGATCTTGGCCACAATTTCTTCTTAAAATTTTCAATTCCAAGAAAACATGAATATTGTCTTACACGAGGGACCTCGGTTTATTCTAAACCATCTCTTTGTCTGACAATGGAAACCTAAACTCATACCTTCAAACACCAAACTAGTTTATTCCTCAATTTGGAGTAGATTATCAAAACTACCTACAAAATTTTACAATATTGATATATCCAACAATGGGAGGGTAGTAAAATAGGAAGATTACTTAGAATTGATACATGAATGTCCCATGACACTAGTGAGAGATTGTAACACCTCGGATTCAAAAAGATAGAAAATTGCAGCTCACTACTAAAAAAACAGTGAATACCGACCTACAAATACCGACATCCGGAGGTCGGTATTCCTTGAAATACCGACCTAAAACCAACATCCCAACTTAGGTCGGAAAAAGCTTGGTCGCTATTCAATACCGACCTCTGGAGGTCGGTATTTACTGACCTCTCGAGGTCGGTTTTTATTTTATGTTGGAAAATTCATATATTATTATTTCCGACTTCCTGAGGTCAGAATTGGAATACCGACATCCGGAGGTTGGTAATTTTATTTTTGTAATGTTGAAATTCTGACCTCCGGAGGTCGGTATTTTTATTTTGGTAATGTTGAAATTCTGACCTCCGAAGGTCGGTATTTTAATTTCTGTATTTTTAAAATTCCGACCTTCGGAGGTCGGTATTTTTATTTTTGTATTTTTAAAATTCCGACCTCCAAAGGTTGGTAATTTTATTTTTTGTAATGTTGATATTCTGACCTCCGGAGGTCGGTATTTTTATTTCTGTATTTGTAAAATTCCAACCTCTGGAGGTTGGTATTTTTATTTTTGTAATGTTGAAATTCCGACCTCCGGAGGTCGGTATTTTTATTTTTGTAATGTTAAAATTTCGACCTTCGGAGGTCGGTATTGTTATTTTTGTAATGTTGAAATTCCGACCTCCGGAGGTCGGTATTTTTATTTTTGTAATGTT
>NC_064291.1:35886717-35890585 GCF_019186545.1 Solanum stenotomum | reverse complement strand
TTGATGTGTAGTTAAATTATATATATATATATTACCAATTGAAAGAGGGTCGATTTTTTTCTTCGACACCACTCCTAGGCAGTCTACAACTCTTGTAAACTTCAGCCTTACACTCTCACGAATTTGACTAAGTATAGAAATACTTAACTTATATTTTGGACAGTAAATCAAAGTAACAACACAACCAACATACGGGAACTCTTCCCAACCTTTATTAATATCAAAATCAATACAAGGAAAGGTTTCATAAATTTGTCGATGTGATGAACGTTGGGTAGCTGAACTATTGAAACAATATGTTGATGTGATGCCGCCTGAACTGCCAAAGAAGTTGCTGCCAAGGAGGGATATTGATCATAAGATTGAGTTAATGCCAGGTACTATTGCTCCTGCACAAGCTCCTTATCGTATGGCTCCTAAGGAGTTGGCTGAATTACGTAAATAGTTGAACGAGTTGTTGGATGCTGGGCTGATTCAACCATCTAAGGCTCCCTATGGTGCACCTGTTTTATTTCAAAAGAAGCAGGATGGGACGATGAGAATGTGTGTAGATTACAGAGCTCTAAACAAGGCAACTGTGAAGAATAAATATCTAGTTCCATTGGTGCAAGATTTGATGGACAGGTTGAGCAAGGCATGTTGGTTCACTAAGCTAGATCTCAGGGCAGGCTACTGGCAGGTAAGAATAGCTGAAGGCGACGAGCCTAAGACTACTTGTGTAACTAGATATGGCTCTTATGAATTCCTTGTAATGCCGTTTGGGTTAACCAATGCTCCGGCTACCTTTTGAAATTTAATGAACAATGTGTTGTTTGACTATCTTGATGATTTCGTAGTTGTCTATCTTGATGATATTGTAATTTATAGTCGAACATTGGAGGAACGCGTTAATAATTTAAGTATGGTATTGTCTCAATTGAGGAAATATACGCTTTATGTTAAGATGGAAAAGTGTGAATTTGCTCAACAAGAGATAAAATTTTTGGGGCATCTTGTTAGTAAAAACCAAGTTAAGATGGATCCTAAGAAAGTGCAGGCCATTGTTGATTGGCAAGCACCTCGCAGCGTGAAGGATTTGAGATCGTTTCTTGGGTTAGCTAACTATTCCAGAAAGTTCATTGCTGGTTATTCGAAAAGGGCAGCTGCTTTGACTGATTTGTTGAAGAAAGATGCTAAGTATGTGTGGTCAGTAAGATGTCAAGAAGCTTTTCAAAATTCAAAAGAAGCTATTGCGTCTGAACCTATACTTAAGTTGCCTGATTTTGAATTACCATTTAAAGTACATACTGATGCGTCTGATAAAGCTATTGGTGGCGTGTTAGTACAGGAAGGTCATCCTGTGACCTTTGAAAGTCGAAAATTGAATGGTGCAGAACAAAGATATTCGACCCATGAAAAAGAAATGGTTGTTGTTATACATTGCTTGCAGGTTTGGAGAGTCTATCTGTTGGGAACTCGTTTTGTGGTGCGGACTGACAATGTTGCCAATACATTCTTCAAGACACAGAAAAAGTTAAGTCTAAAACAAGCAAGGTGGCAAGAATTTCTGGCAGAATATGACTTCATGTAGGAGCATAAGCCAGGGAAACATAACCAGGTTGATGATGCATTGAGTCGAAAAGAGGTATTTGCTGCTGTATATTCAATTTCGAAACTTGAAACTGATTTTCTTGATAGAATTAGATTGTGTGCTGCAAATGACTCACTATATATTAAGTGGATGGGTCAAGTGCAAGATGGAACAATGAGACGGTATTGGATCGAGGACGATCTACTTCATTTTAAAGGGGGGAGAATCGTCGTACCAAATGGTGAAGGACTGCGCAAAGACTTGATGAAGGAAGCGCATGATACTACTTAGGCTGGCCATCCGGGTGTTGAAAGGATGTTAGCTCTGCTGTCTCGTGTTTATTTCTGGCCAAAGATGGAAGACGATATAGAGGCGTACGTGAAGACTTGTCATGTTTGCCAAATGGACAAGACTGAACGTAAGAAGGAAGCTGGTTTGTTGCAGCCTTTGCCTATTCCTGAAAGGCCTTGGTTGTCGGTAAGCATGGATTTCATTTCTGGTTTTCCTAAGGTAGATGGCAAAGCATCGATTATGGTTGTGGTAGACAGGTTTTCAAAATATTCTGTTTTCATTGCTGCACCTAATTTGTGTTCATCTGAGATTGCTGTTGAATTATTCTACAAGTATGTTGTCAAGTACTTTGGTATTCCAGCCGATATTGTGAGTGATAGGGATTCAAGGTTCACAGGCAGATTTTGGACAGCATTGTTCAATTTGATGGGGACTGAGTTAAAATTCTCTACTGCAAATCACCAAAAACTGATGGACAGACGGAAAGAATCAATCATTTACTCGAGGAGTACTTGACGCACTATGTAACAGCAAGTTAACGGAACTGGGTTGCTTTGTTGGACACTACGCAGTTTTGTTATAATCTGCACAAGTCGTCTGCAACAGAAATGAGCCCTTTTGAAATCGTTTTAGGCAAACAGCCTATGACACCATTAGATGTTGCCAAAACTAAGAATCAGGGGAAGTGTCCAGCAGCATTCAGGGTTGCAAGGGACAAACTTGAAATGTTTTCTGAGGCACAAGACAGCCTGCGCATGAAAAAGTATGCTGATCAACATCGTCATTCAGTAGAGTTTAATGTGGGTGACAAAGTATTGCTAAAACTTACTCCTCATATATGGAAACAGATTGTAAGCAAGACAAGACATCGGGGTTTGATTCCTAAATATGATGGCCCATTTGAAGTGGTGAAGAAAGTGGGTGAAGTTGCTTACAGACTGAACTTGCCAGAAAGGTTGAAGATACATCCCACTTTCCATGTGAGTTTTCTAAAACCTTACTTTGCAGATACAGATGATCCGGACAGGAACAGATCGAAGAGGGCTCCTCCATCAATACCTACACAGTTTGATGCTGATATTGAGAAGATCCTTGATCACCGGATTGTAGGCACAAGTAAGAAAAATACGAAGACAGAATTCTTGATTCATTGGAAAGGCAAGAGTGCAGCTGATGCAGTTTGGGAGAAAGCGAAGGACCTTTGGCAATTTGATGATCAAATGGAAGACTATCTTAAAACAGTCTCGATGAGGACATCGAGTTCAAGTGGTGCGGGTGGTCTGTTAGACCCGTAGTCTACTTGAGCTAATGACGCGCAGGCATGGCAAGGATTCGGGCATTGGTCTTGGCATGTATGTGGGCAAAACAGTGCAGCTGTGCAACTATGAGATAGTGGGCAGCAAAAGAATTCAAGGTGCTTGGGTGTTGGCAAGACAACTTGGATGTACAAGGCTTACGTGTGGGCAAAGTCGTCAACAAGACAAGGAGGGGTGTTGGCTTGGCAAGGCAAGGCTGTGGACTTGACGTTGGCAAGACAGAAGCTGAAATAAAACTAAGTGTTGGAAGCATGCTGAAATATTCTAAGTGTTGGAACGAAGCTGAAATATTCTAAGTGTTGGAATGAAGCTGCAATATTCTAAGTGTTGAAAGTAGGCTGAAATATTCTAAGTGTTAGAATAATGTAATTTCGGCTAAGTGTTAGAATGTATTTGAATTCGAAATATATTCTATCTCTTAGAATAATTAGTGCTGGAACTTAGTTTGAATTCTGTGAAGACAAGTGTTAGACACATGTCAGATGCAACCGCGCGCCAATGTAACTGCCGGTGTAACTGCTGTAACTGCCTTGTGCAAGAATTTTATAAATGGTGGAAATTCGTCTAAGGCATAGGGAGAACGATTCTGGCCTTAGACAAATTTATGAAACCTTTCCTTGTATTGATTTTGATATTAATAAAGGTTGGGAAGAGTTCCCGTATGTTGGCTTTGTTGTTACTTTGATTTACT
>NC_064291.1:35834653-35884583 GCF_019186545.1 Solanum stenotomum | reverse complement strand
GATTTAAATAAAATTAAATCAAAATAGAAAATAATACCGACATCAAGAGGTCGGTTTTTATTGTAATTCATTTTTTGGGAAAATTTCCGACCTCTTGAGGTCGGAATTTGGTTTACCGGCAAACCGCAAACCGACCTCCGGATGTCTCTTTTAAAAGTAATTAGATGAAATAAAAATACCGATCTCCGGATGTCGCTTTAATTAATAGTAGAAATAAAAATACCGACCTCATGAGGTCAGTATTTTAATTACATACTATTTAATTTTTACCGACATTCAGAAGTCGGTATTATGAAATATTTAATTGAGAAAAAAATCTGACCTCAGGAGGTCGGAATTTTTAATGAATTACAATAAAAACCGACCTCTTGATGTCGGTATTATTTTCTCAATTAAATATAAAAAATACCGACCTCATGAGGTCGGTATGTTATATTAATTTATTTTTACTATTTAATTTTACCGACATACGGAAGTCGGTATTATAATTTTTTTTGGTTTTTATTTTACACAAAACCTATTGAGAAAAAATAATTTAATACCGACATCAAGAGGTCGGTTTATATTGTAATTCATTTTTTCCGGGAAAAATTCCGACCTCCAGAGGTCAAAATTTGGTTTTCCCGCTTTCCGCAAACCGACCTCCGGATGTCGCTTTTAAAAGTAATTAGATGAAATAAAAATACCGACCTCCGGATGTCACTTTAATTAATAGTAATTAGATGAAATAAAAATACCGACCTCATGAGGTCGGTATTTTAATTACATACTACCAAGATTCGGAAGTCGGTATTATAAAATATTTAATTGAGAAAAAATTCCGACCTCCTGAGGTCGGAATTTTTAATGAATTACAATAAAAACCGACCTCTTGATGTCGGTATTATTTTCTCAATTAAATATAAAACGTACCGACCTCATGAGGTTAGTATTTTTATTGTAATTCATTTTTTCTGGGAAAAATTCCGAGCTCCAGAGGTCGGAATTTGATTTTCCGGCTTTTTTTTGCATAAAAACCGACTACTTGTAAATACCGACCTCCGGAGGTCGAAAATTACCGACCTCCATTTGAGGTCGGAAATTTTTAGGTCGGTATTCACTATTTTTTTAGTAGTGGCTTTTGCAGGATCTGGTGCCTGAACCAACGGAGCCATCAACGGCCCGTGGACTGCACACGGTCCGCAGGTAGCTCCGTGAATGGCTAGTCCATATTTTCCAAGAATGTCAAAGTTCCAGTACTTTCCTACGGTTCACTAGGATGGTTTGTTGCCCAATGCACGAGTCGTAGGTAGGTCTCGTATGTGAGTCTCAGACTTATTAGTGGGATTTTAAGAAGTTTCAGTTGGACCTACGGAGGCCATGTACGGACAGTAGGTTGACCAACGGACCGTACATGGGTCCCTTCAGTCGAAGGTCCAAAAACAAAGTTTCTGAACCCATCGACGGTCGACCAGAACGGTGTGCAGGTGGACCAATGGACCGTAAGTCCCCACCATCGACGGGAGTCCATAGTTATCTTAGAAGGGCTTTCGGTCTTTTCCTAATTATTCTAGTCTAATACTACGCTGTTTTACTCAGTCTAAGCCTAATAATCTAGTTGCTACCCAACGTTTAACTTAGAACAAAAAGAAAAGAAAAGAGGCAATAGTTTTCCCAAGAACAAACAGATGTCTTCTTCAAGTTCATCCCCGAAATTCAAAGGATTTCTCCATAAGTTTTCGTTACCGGGTATGTGATATTTCACCAGTGGGTTTATTTCACCCATTAGGTCCCTAGAATTCAGTCAGTTCTTCAAGTTCTCATAAATTGTTGAGGCCTAGGGTTTTCAAAACCTTGGGAATTCATTGTGATTTTAGCTACTATAGTTCCCCTGATTTAGATAACATGTTTCTTGAAAAATTTGCATAGTTCCATGTATAAAATTCAGAACCCTAGCTTGTATTAATTATCAATACTCATAAATTATATATACTTGTTAGGCAGATCAGTTAGAAAATCATGCTTGAGAACTCGAATGCCATATCTTTCAGTATATTTATGTTGTATTTTCAGATAACATGTCAGTATTTCGAGCTACTCAGTATTTCAGTTGCATTTTAGCTATATACATATTCAATTGGGAGTAGACTTAACACCGTGTTGGACTAGGGTTCAACGTACTTTCATAGTCCTAGAACTACGTACCAACGTAGGTTCAATAGTCCCCTTTGTTGGGTATCAGTTTTAGTGATCACGCCACAGTCATACCTCTATACCCTTGACAAGGTATATTGGGTCATCTTGATGGGGCATATACATTGGACTCCACATATAGCTCACATGGTTTATGTCGGTTAATAGTAGCTCCCCATCACGACCCAACCATCATGATTGGCACCTACACTAACCCTCCGGTGGGAGAACCATTACTGCAACCCAACTAAACAGCCTTAACCAAAATACTACACATTTAAAGATACAGAAGCAGGTTTAAATGTAGAAATAATTAGAGTTCCCATAAACTCTAAAGGTTTAAATAAACTAGCCAAACTAATGTGGAAGAACAACCCTTAGAACCTGAAAGTCCTTGTACCAAATGTCTACTAACGACAAGTCTAAGAATAAGGGGTACTACAACCCGAAACTAAACAAAAACCTTTAACAAATAGTCTGAGTCCGAAAAGAGTGGACTTAAACAAGAGAGATCCATGGCAGCCTGAAAGAACTGGCTCACCATTGGATCCAGTCACACTCAATACCCACCTAGCTGAGGTCTATCAATAGTCGCCAGAAGATGCTCTGTACTCAACAAAGAACAAGCAAGTGCAGTATCAGTACACAACCACAGTGTACTGGTAGGATCACACGGCTATTCCAATAAGTGAAACACATACAAGTAACTAGAACATTATATAACAGGCATATACCGAACATATACAATATTAGTCATCTTTTCAGGATTAATGTAACATTCCACGTTCTCAACAATACACATTAGTTATCATTTTAGAGCAACATACAGTCTTCCAATATCAATCATCATTAGATATGAACATAATCATCACAAGTAGATACACAACACAATTCAATGGTCCTCTTACGGAACCCAATTCAATGGTCCTCTCATGGAACCCATACCCAAACTGTTAGTGTGCCGGACGTGACACCCGTTCCAATGTTTATGCCAGTACATGGCAACCGATCCATGTTAGTGTGTTGGAACGTGACACTCGCTCCATTCAACAAACCATAATCACAATGTATATTCTCACAATCATACAACAAGCATTTACGATTAGGGTGATCAATAATGCAACATTCGCATACATACATGCATTATGATGAAGCAATTACAAACATCAACATAAAATCACTACCATCACCTACCTCGAATCCAAGTTTGAATCNNTGGAACGTGACACTCGCTCCATTCAACAAACCATAATCACAATGTATATTCTCACAATCATACAACAAGAGGTGATTCATGGCATACAATTATTCAATTATTCTCATTTACGATTAGGGTGATCAATAATGCAACATTCGCATACATACATGCATTATGATGAAGCAATTACAAACATCAACATAAAATCACTACCATCACCTACCTCGAATCCAAGTTTGAATCCCCTAAGGCACTTAAATCTTCCCTTTCTGGATTCTTCCCACGTGTTCATGGTCTAGAAACATACAATTAATGCAAGGATCAATAAACGAGACCTAATTACCCGGATTATAAACAATAATATCAATCCCATGTCAAACCCTTGATCCCAATATCCAAATTAGGGCTTTTACCACCATCCAAACTATTCCAAAACCCTATCCCAACAATAATCACCCAAGAAATCAAGTTCTACGGCAGTGTTTTGGATGGCAAGAGGCGGCAAAAGGTGAAAAAGGCCTGCCTCGCCACGCGGCGAGGCACTCGCTTTTTTTAATCGAGACGTCAATTAATACCAAAAATTAAAAATATTTAATTGCATATAAAAAATATCCAAAATCTCAATAGCAATAAGTCAATAACATATATTAGCAAATATTTCAATTCAAAAACTAAAAGTAGATACTAAAAGTCTAGAACTCTAAAGACCCAATAATTCAAAAGACAATACTAGAACTCTAAAAGTCTATTCTTCTTCAAAACTATCCAACTCTTGAAGATCAACATCCTCTACATCATTATATTGCTCCTCATCTTCTTCCTTCTCGTAGTCTTCATCAATTATTGTCTGAGTCCTACTTGAAATTGAACTTATAGATGTAGTTTCTACTCTTTTGCCCTTGTCAAGTGCACTTGATCTTGAAGAAAGTCCCCTAAGAGGATAGATACTATCATCAGCTCCAATTGTCGTAGCAACACTACCCTAAGTAAGATCATCATCCTCATATACTAGTTCACCTTCTTGATATTCGGGGCATCCAACTAACCATTCATTTGAATCATCAATGTTATCCAAGCGAATTGGATCAATGAGATCACGAGCATCATAACGACGTTTCAATGTTCTATTGTACTTAATGTACACTAGATCATTGAGACGCGATAGTGCAAGCCTATTCCTCATTTGGGAATGAATTTGCGCATAGACTATTGATATTAACTCATAGATATTGATAATAATATAATATAAAAACTAGGATATAATTTTTTACTTACGTGTTCAAACACACTCCAATTTCGCTCACGTCCGAATGAGCTACAAGTTAAGCTTAATACTTTCATGGCAAACTTTTGTAAGTTTGGTGTTTCACTACCAAATAGTGACCACCATTCAACTATAATAAAATAAATTTAAAGGTTAATGAGTATAAATAAGTCAAATAATTTAAGTAAGAGCTAAATCAACTCACTTACCCGGTGACCTTGTGTCTCTAGCTCTTTTAGCCGGACCACAACCAAATAGTCAATCCGCCATTTTGTACCTAGGAAGCTCAGCGACTAGTAAATCTTGTATTGTTGTATCGGGGATCATCTTCTCAACACATGCATAATACTCAGTCCACAGACTCTGTAGTAAATTTCCCTCTTCTTGAGCTTTATAATACAATCATGGGTTCAAAACATGGCCTGTAGCATGCAAAGGCCGATAGAGTTGGTCTGACCACCTTGCATCAATAATTTCAAACACTTTCTCATATTGCTTCTTAACTCCACGAAAACCCTGTGCAATAGTTTTTTTAGCTCTATCCATTGCTTCATAAATATTGCCCATTGGTGATTTTTTCTCCCCATCCACCAAACGAAGCACTTTTTTCAAAGGACCAGAAACTGTAAATGCTCGAACAACATCATTCCAAAAGTGGGTAGAAATAATAAGATTGGCAACTTCTTTCCCCAAAGTTTCCTTTGTAAATTTACTTGAAGTCCATTCGGTTGAGAAAACTAAAGTTCTCAAGTTTTTTCTTTGTACGTACATAGCTCTCAAAGTCAAAAAGGCAGTTGCAAATCTTGTTTTGGCCGGTTTCACCAAATTTCTTTCCTTGGTGAATTTTCTCATCAAGTTTAACAACAATGACCTTTAACTAATGTAAGAATGGATTCTGATGGCCTTCTTAAAAACTGTTAAAGTAAGATTATATTAATTAGTAGCTAATGAGTATTAAAATTGACTAGAAAGAAAGTTAGAGGATATGAGAGTGATATTACTGGAAGCATATGGCTTAACCTTGAATATGTCACCAAACATCAAGATGATGTAATGAGCGGCACATGGAGTCCAATAAATGTGTGGGTACGCACCCATCATCATGCTTCCCGCTTTAACATTCTCACTAGCATTATCGGTGACAATTAGTACAATATTTTCCGATCCAATTCTTTCAATAGTGCTTTCAAACAACTTGTACATTTTGGTGGAATCGGTAGATTCATTGCTAGCATCAACAGAACCAAGAAATAAACTACTAATTGGAGAATTCACCAAAATATTGATGATCATTTTACCATTTCGTGCTGTCCATTTGTTCATCATAATGGAACATCCAAACTTTGTCCATTGCACTTTATGCTCATCAACAATTTTTTCCACTTTCTCCACCTCTTTTTTTAGGTGAGTAACTCTAACTTCATGGAATGTAGGAGGCTTCATTCCGGGGCCATGTTGTCCTACTGTCTCAATAAATTTATCAAATGAGTTGTGATTGACACAATTAAAAGGGAACCCCACATCATACATCTATATTGCAAAAGCACTTACTGCACGCTCTCTTAGAATTTTCTTTGTTTCATCAATTCTTCTTCCTTTTTCAAAGCCTCTTTTTTGTGTTGATTTCTACAGAAAGAGAGATTCATAGGGCCTTTCGTTACATTCCGCGCGGTGGATGATGCATCTCCACTAGAAGATATCTTTGAAGTTTTGGAGAGAGACATTATTTCCGCATATTCATCCATATCATCAAGATCATCAATATACTCTTCCGGCTGCCTCACTTTAAATTTGGGATTATTAGCGATTTTATTTTGCATATAAGCCCTTACTTCTTCTCTAATCGCCGACGGACAAGTTGTACATTGTTTAACATTCTTGAAACCACCCACTAAATGCTGCTTGTGTCGAGTTATTCCAATATTAAAAGTACTCCCACAAAAGTTACAATTAACCGAATCTTTCGTTGCTCCTTGAGTACCATAATTTCATCGAATGTCCCTTTTTTGCTAGCATCCGCCATTGGATTCAATCAATTCACTGTTTATGGACAAATGAATAAATAATTATAGAAGAATTAATTTTTTTTAAAAAAATTATAGGCAGTAATCACTTAAGCTGAACTGTGAACAATAAAACAGAGCAGTAAAGGCAGCAAGCTAATGTATCTCAAAAAGAAAGAAGAAAGAGAAACGAAGAAGAGGACTGAACTCTGAAGAAAAGAAACGAAATAAGAAGAGAAGAAGTGAACTCAAGAAGAAGAAGAAGAACTGAAAAGAAGAAAAAAAAAAAGGTATACATGGCAGCAACTCGTGCGATTAAGGAGGAGAAGAAAAGTGAGGGGAAGAGGAGCAACAATTCGAGTGACTGAAGGTGGAGAAGAGGTCGCAAGGAGAAAATGCGACTGAAAGTTTGAAAATAGAAAAAAAAAACCCTAATTTTGACTAATATTTTAAGTCAACTCTTTTTGAAAATTAAAAAACCAAAATGGCGCCGCCATTTACGTCGCCTTTTTGATATCACCGCGCCTCAGTGTAGAATGGTGAGAATGGCTCGCCTCGCCTCGCCATATCGCCTTTGGCGAATGGTGCTCGCCATTCATAACACTGTTCTACGGATCGAAAAATGGATTCAAAGAGTGAAAAACTTACCTTTAGCCTCAAGAATTGTGGAAAACTGTCAATAAAACACATGAGGTCGTTCCTTAGCTCTCAAAGTCAAAACTTGCAGAATAAAACGATTTTGGGATTTATTTCCGACTTAAGTCGCGTCTGTCCTGCCACAGCGGCCCCGCCCTGGCGAGAATAATTTCACCACAACGGGTTGCACGGAAACAGTGAGCAAATTTACGAATTTCAAACTCCCATTTCACAACACACCTTCATCCCATGACACTCAGAAAATGGCCGTTCACGCTAAGATCAGTTTCTGGAGTTCTACCCACCCGAATTCAATTCCATAAAGTCGTGCGGGTTCATTAACGTCTTAGTTATCTATTCATGTGATCAAATTCATAATTAGATCTCTCATTCATTACCAGATCTCTCAAGACCTTACTGACTCCGATTTCGTCCAAATCTGGACTAGGCTAAGAATTCTCAAGTTACTACCAAAAATTTTTTCGACCCAAAAATTTCCCCGTTGGCTTTTCCATAACGACGGAATCAGGTCGTTACACTCCCACAGTCATACTATTTTTTGCATTGACCATGTTATCATCATTTACTTTAGTATTCAGTTCAACATGTTATCTTCATGTTTAGTACTTGATTATTGCATCTAGCTCAGTTTTCAGTTATACTTCAGTACAACCTATTGCCATGCTCATTCTATATTTTCAGCATTATATTGTTTTGTTTATATCGTTCAGCTTAGTATATATATCATGTATGCTCAGTACATTCAAAATACTGACACATACTTTGTGATATATCGTTTTATGATGTAGGTTTTGGCCTCAGCATCCATATCACGCTTAGTATGATTTCTAGTCCATACTGAACAACTTCAGTGGTGAGTCCTCTTAGTTCGAGGGTGTTTCCTTATGTTTGATTTAGCCAGCTTACTTTTAGTATTTCAGTATTTTTTTTGAGTTAGCTGGGGACTTGTCCCAGCAGCTCATCAGTTGTAGAGACTTTCAAACATAGAGTTAGTGTTAGGTGTTTTGCGGTTGTTTCCCCATATATTCAGATATATTTTCATTTGGAGTCCTTAGTTTTGACTCATTTATTGGTTAAGTTTTCGCTTATCTTAATTATATATTCAGTATGTTTGAGATATGTCAGACTCAGGATTAGCTTGGGGTCACTTGTGATCCTAGGTCTCGTATTACGTCTAGGGAGTAGCTCGGGCGTGACAGAGATATCTAAGAATATATGCATTGTTACGAATTGAGATCATGTATAAAATTGGCTATGCTAGTTAGGTAGTTATGTTATTAAGGGTTACGAATTGAGCTCAAGTATAGAACTGAGCAATTCATCTATACCATCATCATAGCATAATGAAAGAGGAATCAGGAAATTTGCAGTAACCTTAGTTCCCTTTTTGAATCTCTCTCTTCTTTGTTTACAAAGCTTAACAGTGGTATCCGATCACTTTCATGCTCCGTAGGTATGACACCATGACTGGTGAACCACAAGAGTATTAGATCGATTGAAGCATATGACTGCTCGAAAGGACCAATTGGAGAAGATATATAAACACATCTTCAAGGAATTGAAGGAGGCCATGGGTTCATGAGGAGGAACTGAGAAGGATAAGTAGGCACATCTGTCGGGACTAAGAGCACCAGAGATGTATTCACCTACTGTAAGTCTAGGTAATTTGTCAGGTATATATGGAAACTTTCTTAGAAGACCCGTATCACCTAACCCCAATTTTGCACCTCAACCCTTTATGATTACCCATCCCCTCGAGAATGACTATTGTTCCATTGAACATATCCCTTAACCCCACTTATTCTCCATTCAATCCAAATTATCGCCAAAATCCCTATTCTAATGGAGTAGTGCTCGAAGGACAACACATTAATCCAACATCTTAAACATTATTCAATCCCATCACCTTTCCTATGCAGAGCCCGTATTTTTCCCACCAATTACCTCCATATAAAGCTCCATTCCACCACACTTACTCTTTACTCATACCCCATTCCACTCCCTTACACTTAAACTTTGGTCATTAATCTGCTCATCCAAATAACCCTGACAACTATTATTCCCAATCTCATTTCTTACCTCTCATGTCAAATTCTCAAACTCTTACTAGATTGTCTAAGGTTGAGTTTCCGAGGTTCAACGGTCAAGGATTCCAGGACTAGTGGTATAATCAATTTTTCCATTGGATAAGGTGTTACCCCATCAAAAAGTGATAGTAGGACCAATTTATTTCGATGACATAGCCCAACAATTTGAATTAATGTTGGTTGTCAATTAAATTATTTTTGTATTCTTGTTTTAGTATTTCATGCTTGATCACTATAGAGATAAATATATTGTCTATTCTTGGATGTGGGAGACGGAGAGATAGATAGACCAAAGAATACAAAGTGTTCGATCTCTCTTGAATATCACTTGTTCAGATTCGTGTTCAGGATTGACACCCGGACGAACACCGAGATCAGTTACTAAACAAGACAAAATATAAATGCTTGCCAATTGAGTTTGTCTATCCCCGCTCAACGATGTAGTTAGACAGTCAATTGGAGTAGGCGATTAGAGGTCAGGAGATCATGATCATAAAATCAACCCTGTAAACTAGTAATTTGATAACTGTAGTTATCATTACATAAGATGTGATACATGAAACCTTAAAGCATGTTGCAGCCCTGAAATTTTCCAATCATTGTAAGTAATTTTATTTTTTCATTCGTGCATTCTTAGTAGTTAAACATAAATTAAACTCTTTTGACACTCCCGAATAAATAATTAGACCAGTATAATTTAATAAAAATAGTTAATCGAAAAGTCCTTTGGGTTCGATAATCCGGCTCTTTTAGAGCCACTATATTACTTGCATGTGCAATTGGGAGCAACAATGTCTACATATACATCGTCTTCTAGTTGAATAAGGTTGGTTGTATGCATCTGGCAGTAAAAAAATGAAATTTGTAAGAGTTTTGTATCCAATACATAACTATGAACAAGATACATGTTAATTGTGTTTCAATAAATTAGGGTTATGTATCAAAACTAATATTTGAAAATAATATATTGTACATGATAAAATTGTAATGTATCATAAAGGTGAAACGAACGAATTATACATTAATTTAAGAATCAAAATCAAATAGATACATTAAAAGATCTCCTGAAAGCACCAAATAAAAAAAAATCAACAATTTGATCTGCTAAAAGAAAAAAAATGATGAAGAAATCCTTACACACTTTCTCCTTTACTGTATCAACTAAGGTTGGGCACCGGACCGGGTTGTACCGGTACCACTTCGGTCCGTTCCGGTACCATTCCGATCCGTTCTGAGCCGGTAGTCTATGAAACAGAATGGGACACCGTGAACTGGTACTTGGGACGGAACAGAATCACAATTTCATCCCGGTAATTCGGTCCAATTGATCCAGTATGTTTCATTCCAGTCCGGTCCGGTAATCCGATTAATTATTTTTTATTAATTAATTTATATTTTATAATTTATATATAGGCATATTTTCAAAAAAAAAAATGGATTGAATTGATATTTTTGTAATTTGTGTCATTGTTTTATCCTTATTTTTATTTTTTAAATTACAAACTTAAGTTATTTAAATTACAAGTTATGAGTATAACTTATAACATATTAATAAGTAATAGCTTATAAACTTCAAAAGATTCAAAATTTCAAATCTTGAAAACTTAAGCTCAAAAACTTTAAAACAAAAAAACTTTATTAAACTTAAACTTGCAAATTTAAGAAGTAAAAATTAAAAAAAAATATATATCTTTAAAATAAACTTAAGTAAAATTACATTATAAATTTCAAAACAATTAATTTAAACTTAGAAAAATAAATAAACATTCATAGTTTCGTAATTCAAAAAATCAAAATAACTAAAAAAAAATTATTATTTTTTGAAATAGCTATATGTGTCGTCCCGTTTATCCTATCCCGTTCCATTTCGGTCTGTTCTGGTCCGGTTCCATCCCTGTATATAGTGGGACGGAACAGAACTTACTATCCATCCCGGTAATTCCGGTCCAGTTCATCCTAGTACCGGTCAACAAACCAGTCAATCCGTCCCGTTCCGGTTCGGTACCGGTTCGTTTTGATTCGGTGGTTCCGGTCCGATCCGGTGCACAACCTTAGTATCCACTCCCGTAGCTTTTTTTCACTTTCAACAATGACATCACCCATGAATCTCGACCCAAATCCCTTACCAGAGCCACAAACAACTCAACCCNCCCCCCCCCCCCTCCTTTTTGAGTGTTTATTGCACAATTGATTTTGAAGTTGAAGATGCATCCTTCTTCGACTAAATTTGTAGATGAAAAATTAGCTAAAAAAAATTGATAGTTGATGAAGTGGAAAGAAAAAAATGAATGAAGAAAAAGATAAAAAGAACTACCTCTTCAATAAGTTGCAATCCATAATCGGAAAGAGAAAAGAATTGAAATTTAAAAATAGAGTGATGGAGATAATTGGTGATACCATGAAGTGATTTTAGGCCTGAAAAAAGAAAAAAAAATTGCAGGGTGATAGTTTACACTAACGTATCTAGAAAAGTGAGAGAACCTGTAGAAAAGAAGGATTTTTATAATTTTTTGGAATGGTAGGGAATACTAGAAAATATGGTAAAAAAGGTTGTTTAGTTAGGTAATTTTACAATAATATATCGAGCTAACTAATAACAAAAATAGGATAGACGAATAAACCTTGCAAAACAATTAAACCTAACCTAAAAGCCTAAATTTATAAATTCAAACTACAAGAAAAGGGACACTTTCAAATTAGTTACAACAAGTTTAGTTGTGTATTTATTCACATAAAAATATCCAAAAATCATAAAAAGTATATAGCGAATATACAATATAGCATGTGAAAAGTCATAAAAAAATATATACACGAACTATACAATATAGCTTACCTATACATGAACTATACACTGACTATACATTATGATACACTCAAAAAACTGAATATAGTTTAGCTATAGATGAAGTATATGCTGACTATATATAAAGTATACACTGACTATCAATTCAAAATCACCTCAAAACAATCCCAAATTTTAGATATAAAATCTTATTGATGTTTGAATCTTTTGATATATAATTTGCTCGAAACGATTCACATTGTGGTACATTGATTTTTTAAGAAGAGGGAGGAGGAGGAGGAGAGGGAGAGGGAGGGGAGGGGAAGGAGGAGGAAGAGGAAGAACAAGGATGAAGACGATGAGGGTCTACAAAAATCTAGTTTTTTTGCAATTAAAATGACCGAATGGTCTCTTTGGGTAATTGATCCAAAAAAAAGAAGGGAAAATACATAAAATCCCCCCTGAACTTGGCAGCATAACTTACTTTAATACTTTAATTTTACGGGTAATTATTTATCCCTCTAATCTTATTGCAAGTGAATTTAATAGCATCTTACATATACAATACCAGTTTCATACTCATGGGTGAAGTGCACAAGCGCCACCTAAGTGACATCTTGGTGCCACATCGATGACATGTCAGATAATTGAAAAAAATATATTTTTTCTTTATTTTTACTTTCCCACATCTTTTAAAAAATTTATTTTCACTCTTCACCCACCCTCTTCATTATTTCATTTGGGTCAATTTCTTAACATCCAAAATTTCACATTGATTGATTCATTTTATTTTTCATTGCTTTGTAATTATTCACTATTATTTCCATCAATACTTATATCAATCACCATACTTGTTTTTTCCAACTAGGTGAAACTATCAACTTATATCAACAATGGCGATTTTAAATTTATGCAAAATCGATATGCTAATTTTTTATATTTGCTGTTACTTTTCTTGTTTCACTTCTTAATGCATATTCAGGTATAGAATAAGTAACGTTTAAAGTTAGATGAATAATTATTTTTTAAAAAAATTGAATCTCAAAAGTAAAGAATAAAGAAAATTATGTGGGCCTTGAATGTGATTTATAATTTTTGTTTAACGAAAAAATGTATAGGATGTAGAGTTTGATGAAGGAGAAAGGGGATGGGTCGGGGTTGGGGTAGGATGCAGTGGGAGTTTGAGGAAGAAGAGACAAGCAGGGGAGGTGGGGTTTTGAGAAAGGGGTGGACGGGTTTGAAGAAGAAGAAGAACGGGGTACGTGGGGGATTTTATATATATATAATGCTAGTGGGACCATTATATTTTTAAAAAAAAAGATTTACGCCCCTTCAATTTTTTTGCTTTTCTTTTTTTGCCACGTCATTTGTTAAGGTGGTATTAAATTCACATGAAATGAAATTAGGGGGGAGGGGGGTAAATAAACACTCGTATAGTTTAAGTGCTAAAGTAAGTTATGCTGTCAAGTTCAAAGTTTTTTTTATGTATTTTTCTAAAAAAAAAACTAAAAAGTATTAAAGGTGCACTAAATTTGTGTGCTATATAAGACCATTGATCGAAACCATCGTTAAAGGCTTGGTCCGTTGATATATCTTACTTAGTGCGCTACTTTAGTATGTAGATCTTATAAAAATGTTCAATCACTTTTTAATTTTGACACGTAATTTCGTTTTCTTACTCCATGTACACTGACTAATCTTCTTTTAAATACATGTAGGACAAAGTTACCTTCTATTGGTCACGACAATTTGGTTAAAACAAGTGTACATCAACCTACTTTAATCAAAGAGTTTGACACTTGTTTTGCTACTTTTGAATGTAAATAAATAAATATAACATTTCCAATTATAGCCTAGGTTATCAACTTGTGGTGGTGGTCTAAAATTGTTGAAACATGAAAGGGTAACTATTTTGCAGGGATTAAAAATACAGGGGCAAAAATCATCATATCATATAGTACTAATAAAAGACAACTTTTGTCCTTTTCAAATTTTTTTCATTTAAAATACAACTTTTTTTCTTTTTTTCCCCTTATAATAATCATCACGAAAACAGGACTCTCCTCCTCTCCATGATACGTACTACTTCTTTCACCCTTAATTTTTGTTATTTAGGAGTATTAATAATTCTTAATTACTCAATCTAAGCAAATATCTTGATTCTCTTTTATCTTGTACTGTATCTCACTCTTTTCCTTTTTTCTAAAAAAAAATAATCATATTCTTGAATCCGTACAGAGAGATTCTGTAAAAGTTGAGTGTGGGGGCAAGAAGAAGAAGATAAAGGTGAGTTCTTTTGGAGATTTAATCAAAAGGGGTTCAATGGAAAACAATAGTAGAAGCAAGTTCAAGAAAATTTGTGTTTTCTGTGGAAGCAACCCTGGCCACAGGAAAGTCTTCAGTGATGCTGCTATTGATTTGGGGAATGAATTGGTTAGTCTTGATTCTTGAATCCTCTCTAATTTCTTATGTTTACTTTCCTAGTTCTTCTTCTTCAGGTTTGGGTCAATTTGGGATTTGTGTATATCTAGTAATCTACAGTTGTGTTGCCATAAAAGTTCCCAACTTTTTTGCAAAATATGTTGATTTTGGTACTGTAGGTGTTTCTTCTATTGATCATTTTAATATTGGTTTATGCATTGACTTTCTTAATATCACCATCAATGGAAGTGACTTGGGTTTGAATGTTTCAGATTTAAGTCTTTTTTTGACTTTGAGATAATGCTGTTTGCAGGTAAGTAGGAAAATTGACTTGGTCTATGGTGGTGGAAGTGTTGGATTGATGGGATTGATTTCCCAGAGAGTCCAGGAGGGAGGTTGCCATGTCCTTGGGTAAGTAAAATATTACTATTATTTCAACTTTACAATGGCAAATTGTATGTAAGGTCTACTTTCTATTTCTGCGGTAGGATTTCTACTTATTCTTGATTGCTTTGAATATGCAGGGTCATCCCGAAAGCTCTTGTGCCTATTGAGGTAAATGGAGATTAACTTGTAACTCAAATTTTGCAATTTGTTTGAGCTGCCATCTACTTGTTCTCTTTTTGTCGTTTTGTATTCTCTTGTTTGAACTGTTTTATATATTTCTTCCGCTTGGAGTTTTATCTGAGCTACAATCTCTCTTTTTTCCCCAAATTTATTGCTACTATCTTATATTTTGTTTGCTTCAAGTTTTTCTGTTGCTGAAATGTTGTCACTGATATGAAATGGTTTTGTATGATATCTTTGAAGTGCAAAGTGATGCAAAAGTTAATCTAAGTTTCATCTCACATTGAAATTGGTAAAAGCATGGAAATTTGATACATTGTCCCAAATAACTGCAGATTATGATTCCTTCTTACCTTTATAAAAAAAAAAGTTGTTCTTTCATAGAATGCACTTATACTTATAGTTGATTGGAAATGATTGAGTGGTGCAGCATCTGATAGTAAGAAATAGCTTACTTTACTAGTATGACTTTGATTTTGCATTCTGTGATGTTGTTTCGATTGTAATAGTTACACTTTCAACCTGAGTGGCACTGACAGATATCAGGTGAAAGTGTTGGTGATGTAAAGATTGTTTCGGACATGCATGAGCGGAAAGCTGAAATGGCTAGTCAGGCTGATGCCTTTATTGCACTTCCAGGTAAATATCTGTAAGAGTACATTTGAGATACATATGCTCCCAGACACTTGTTAAATTGCTTTTATTATGTTTAGGCGGATATGGAACCATGGAGGAAACTCTGGAAATGATAACATGGGCACAACTTGGAATTCACAAAAAACCGGTATCTATAACATTACATTCATATAGTTTGATTGTTACCTGCAAGATCTTCACCATCTTAACCTCTTCTTCAGGTTGGTTTGCTAAATGTTGAGGGTTATTATAATTCTTTGCTTGCACTATTTGACAATGGTGTTGAAGAAGGTTTCATTAAGCCAGGGGCTCGTGACATTGTTCTTGCTGATCCTTCAGCCAGAGAGCTTTTAAGCAAGATGGAGGTAATGACTTCACCTAAGTGCATGTATTTCTTTGTTATGTTTAAAACTACACCTGGATTAAATCAGTCTTTGAGGTCGGTACTTTTCTTTCACCAGTATGATTACCATCTTTACTCCAAAGAAAATCTATCCTACACAAAAAGCTTTGTCTGACATAAGGAATTCATACTAATATACTACTATTATCGTTTTCTGAAAGTAGTCTTTAAATGTTTCTGCTACTGAGATTTTATCTGCAAAGTAATCTCTTCTTGTGAATTCACCAGTTATTGGTGAAAATAAAGCAATGCTCAGCTATGTGCTATGGGAATGATAACTTTTGTAGCTAGGACTCTACTTTTGGTTCACCTGTTTAATGGAAGATCGAAAATATTCTTACTGTTGGTTTCTGTAGATTTCTCTTGGAGTCAGTTGGTTTATAATGTTAACATGTGAAATGTAGATCCTTATGGCAGGAATTCATTACTAATTGTCCCCCTTCCATTGATATGAGTTCTGTTATTGTTATTTACGCATTTTGCTGATGAGTCTTGTCTTGTTCGTCAATTTGCAGCAATATACTCCTTCACATGACCATGTTGCTCCCCATGAAAGCTGGCACATGGAGGAGTTGGCTTATCCAAAGGAAGAGTCTCCATGACAAAACACATTCTCTAATTAGGCCAATTTCGACAATAGAAGTCTGATATGATTCATCATCATTATCTCTTGGATGAGAATTATTCAGGTGGAGCCACATATAATTGCATCATTGTGTCCTCTTGTCATTCTTGCGGTTACATTTAGTACAATCATTGTTGGTGTTTTGCATAAGCTAACATTGATTTATAAATTGGTCAATGGTGCACTGTTTTGTGATTATTTAGGTTGTTACCGCCTTTAACACCATTCTTTTCAAAGAAGCACTCAGCACTGCATAACTTGGTGACAGTTAATAAGGTTCAATACTTGATTCTCACCAATGACGAAAGGTTTACAAGGAACCTGCTGTTTCTATATATTTAATTTAGTTCAATAGTAATCTGTATCACTGATAAATAATTTGTATTTCCTTAAAAAGAAACTCCATTTACATAAAAGTTTATGGTCAAAAGGTAACAGCCTTCGTCTTCAAATTTTATGCTCTCAACTATGTGAGGGGAAGCCTGTTAGTGAAGCTGAACTAATGGAACTCTGTCATAGCTCTTGTACTTTCAGTGTGAACCTTTCTTCTCCTAGTCAAAGGTTGCCTTCTTATAAAGTTGCAGCTGCCTTCCCTAGCTAGAGTTACCCTTGTGTACTTAAATCCTTGAAGAATGATGAAATTTTATCACGGGATTGTAAAAGCCTATGAATTGGCTGAGCGGTGCTTGTTTCCTAAAAGCTCTATGCTTGTTACTGTGTTTTTAGGATATTAGCTAAAAGCTCTCTGTTTGTTGCTGTGTTTGTACTCAAATTACCCTCAGAGAAACTTAAAACTGTGTCAAGAACCTACTCTTTGGTCGTTCATCCGCTTGATTAGGTTTCCATTCTTGTATAACGAAATAAGCTTAATGTCAGTACATTTATGACATGCCTTAGAGACGAGTGACTAGTTTAGTTCTTGAGGTGTTGGAAAGCAAAGAGCTCATCATAGTTGGCTTTTGTTGCCTTGAAGGATGTCTAATATAATTACTTTTACATTCTCCTAGAAAAGTGACTTAAAGTTAGGGGCAAAATTGTTTGGGACATTGCTAGAAGGAAAGGTACATGTATAATTCAGTAACCTCTTTTAGTACTACAGGGGGGGATAGGGGGTGGTTAATGAGTGTAGAACAAGTGGAAACACCTATGTCCCATGTCTTAGGAAAGCCCAACTCAGCTGTCACATTTTTAGAAAAAGGTTCATGTTTGCAGCCTTGTTATGAAGGAAGTGTGGGGATATTTTTCTTCTTTGGATGACGGTGTCCGGGCTAGCTTTCACGCACCTCGACTAATTCCATGGGATATCTGCCACCTCCTGTCAGCAATAGGTACCAGATAACTCTGTCGACCAAGGCTAGGACAAATGAGAAGAATCACTTAGTGTTTTTGATCTCCGCTGAGTTTTGAACCCGAGACCTCAGAATTCTCAACCCTTCCACTAGGCCATACCCTTTTGGGGTGGGGAACTTCTCCTTACTGGTTTTGCCAACTGCAGCTCACATGCAATTTTCCAACATATGAAGTACTTGAGGGCCCGATTTTCTTTAGAGTACTAATGCTCATGTCACTTTCGGTTGTTCTGCAACATGGATGCTTTATTCAGTGGCATTTTGCTTTGCTACTATTTCCTTTTTGAATTACTTAGGGGCCAGTTGGTACATTTTGAGTTAAAAATGCAATCTTTTTTACTTGTTTCTTTCATTTACTACTGATTTCATAAAACCAATCAACCTTGTCAGATTCAGGGTTTAGACACGCATCATTTTGAGTTGAAAGAGGGAGTCTTGTTATTATTTACATACATATATAGAGTTCAAACTGAAAACTGTTGGTATCTACCGAACACACATTGGATCGCCGCTGCGAGAAAACTCTCACTTGATTAAATTGTTACTCTCTCTGTTCCAATTTATGTTGCACTGTTTGACTTGATATCTTTTTTTGGGTATCACATAAAATGGGACAAGAAAGAAGTATTTAATTATGCATGTGATTGTAATTCCTTTTTGCATACAAGTACTTGTTCAATAGGTTGAAAATCCAACATTTTGCAGTGTTTTTTGGGCCAAAAGTGGAGGGAATCTATTATTATTATGAATAGTCCAAAGCTGTAAGAAAAAAAGATGTTTAGTGCTGGTGAAGTTTGGATCCCAAACAAGCATCCAAAAGCCATTGACTATTCATGAATAAACAAAAGAAGCAAGCTAAAATTGACAGTTGAGTTGACTGCCTGTGAAGGTGTAAATGCTGACCACTTATAAGTTGTAGGTCCCTAATTATTGCTACGAGAATCAAAGGACAATTTAAGTCAGACCCAATTTAAATACTAGTACTACTTTCTCTTTGTTTTGCCTTTTTTATTTTTATTATTGGCATTCTCAATTGCATTTAAATCAACAGAATAAAAATCTACTCCCTCCGTCCCTTTTTAGTTGTCCACTTTAGAAATGGCACACAGATTAAGGCAACAATGATTAGCACAGTGAAGTTACAAATTTACCCTTATGACAACTTTTCACTTCAAAATTACAACCACTTATTTGAATTAAAGTGAAATAAATTGGAGGGAAACAACATACACTTTTACAATTTTCAAGAAGTGTAAATAAGGGTATAATAGGAAAAAATTTGTTGTCCTTTCTTGATTTGTCAAAATGGACAACTAAATAGGGACAACCAAAAAAGGAAATATGGACAAGTAAATAGGGACGGAGGGAGTATATATCTATATAAAGCTGAATAATAAGTCCGCGCTGATATGGCATAGTTCGTTAGCCAATATTACTATTTCTCTATTTTCTCATAATTTTGAATTTTTTTCTGCAGAAACATGAAAGCGGTGAGGTGGCACTCTCTAAAGCCTGGATTTCTATTTATCTTTTTTATGGAATTTTTATTCATTGTAAAAGACAGAAAATATTAAAGCTTTTACAAAATATTAAAGTATAATATTTAATTCTCTCCTCATTAATACATAATAATAAAAATTGCCGTTGGTTACAGAATTTGAAAAAAAAAATTCGCCATTAACTTTTGTTAATACAACCTCATTAATGCATAATAATAAAAATAAATTGGCGTTGCTTACGGAATTTGAAACAACAATTCACTATTAACTTTTCAAATATGTATTAATGTTGTAGAAAAATCGTCTCTTCTCATTTCCCATAATTAACCTTTATTAATAGGTATTAAATTAATTAATGTTGTATTGTAGTAATTTAGTATGCATTATTGGATATTATAAAAACAGGAGAGGCAAATGCATTCAAGCAATTAATCTTTGTGGATCAAAAAGGTAATATTTCTATTTCTCTCACCCAACCTGTTGGAATTATTATTTGGTCTTTTTATTTTATTTTATTTTATTTTTCCTCCTCATTTTTTGCTTTTTGTGATTTTCTTCTTATAATGTTACGAAAAAATTTGCATTTGATTTTGTATCAGATGATGGTCGCAGTGCTCAACTCTATATGAGTTGAAGTGACGATGAAGAAAATTAGAGAAATAAATAGAAGCTCATTAAAGTTTTAGAGAAGATGAAGAGGTGTATGATGATATGTTCAATGTATGTATTTAGCTGATTTTTTTCCTACTTTTGTTTACTCGTCTTTTTAATTTCGCTTAAATTTTATTTCAGAGTATAGAAAAATTGTCAATCATAACATACTATTACAAACATGCCTTAGAAATAGAAACAAAAGCAGGCGACAAATTTTCTCTTATTCGTTGTAATATAATGTTACGCATAAAATATGATGTTGCACCTCTTTATGATTGAGAAATTATTTTCTTTTCTTCATTCTTTTTATTATTCAATTTGTTTAATAATAATTTGTTTACTTGCCTTTTTAGTTTCGCTTAAATTTTATTTTAGAGTATAGAAAAATTGTCAATCATAACATACTATTACAAATATGTCTTAGAAATAGAAACGAAAGCAAGAAACAAATTTTCTCTTATTCGTTGTAATATAATGTTACACATAAAATATGATGTTGCACCTCTTTATGGTTGAGAAATTATTTTCTTTTCTTCATTCTTTTTATTATTCAATTTGTTTAATAATAATCTTAATTTTAATATATATATATATATATATATATATATATATAAAGTTATGCCAAAAAAAAGTCGTGTGACATGTTCTTATAATGTAAATGTGTTAATTGCTGTAGGAATAAATATCATAATTGTTGTATAGAGGATTTTTCATGGTTACTTATGCATAGTGTGTTTTTCGTTTTCTTTTTCCTTATTTTCAGTAGATCATATCCTGGAAAGGTCCTTTGAAATTTTCTTCTAATTAGGAACAAAAGAAAAAAAAATTAGAGGTGAACTTTTTATATAACTTATCAAAACATTATAAGGACCTTTTACCTTATATCGGTCAAAAATATATATATCATTGGTTTATATACTTTTAGTGTTGATTATCATAAGGTGTAGGATGTGTTTAAATTTATCATTAACCGTAATGTTTATTAATCTTGTGGATACAAACCACAAGATTACAAACCATTATATTTGATGTCATTACTTTCTCCACATTTTTAATTGCTAAAAGGAAGAGACAACGTGTAATGCAAGAATCAAAATTAAAGAAAAGCACAACCAAGTTAAATATAATTCATTTGAAGAACAAAAACGTATTTTAATAATTAAATCTATATATAATAATAAAATTAAGAGTAAAAAATGATTTGACATTTCTCTTTCATCAAGAAATATAATTATTTTTTCTCCTTTCATTTTTATTTGATTTTTCTCTATTTATTTTCTCATTTATGTGTTAGTATATTATAAAAACTAAAAACACCCACTTCTTTTAACTCTATTAATTATATTAAATATACAATGATAAGAAACTCAAAGGTTATTTCTTTAATGTAAAACTTAATAGTCTTTATTTTCATTACCCTAATAATTATTAACGTAACTTCTAAAATAATTAATGGTCATATTCATGACATTATTGTGTATTTCGTATTGTAATCCTATAAATAGACACATTGTAAAACTTTGTTGAAATGATCACATTAGCTTTTTAAATTATTGTGTTTCCGGTGCTTATTATATACATCCTTTAGTTTGATTCGGAAAAAAAAATTAAGACTATTAAATAGTGATTGACTTGTGGAAGTGGATGTCAATAAGAGATCAAAAGATTGTATATTGATGTTATATTTTATGCTATCAATTAATGATTAAGATCGTATAAATGACATTGCATTGTACATATAATTATTAATATCTTATAGTCTTTTATAATCGCGCGAAGCACGCTAACAAAAATGTGCACTTTAGTTTACTTGCAAATTAAAAAAAATTATGCGTATTTTCCGTTAAACTGTAAATTAAAGTTTATATTTATGTTGTAAATATTGTCACTTCCTTGGGGAAACAAATTTTTAAGGTTAAATATAAGAGTTAATTTGAATTATATAAGAACTTGAAATAGGCAAAGCCTCTAAGCATTTGTAACGAATATAAATATTTATCCAACTTTTTCAAAATTATAAAATGTACGTAGAAATTTAAGATATAATTTTTTTAATTAAACAACAAAAGAATGTCACTACACCAAAACACAAATAATGATGCTCAAAATTTAAGGAAATCTCTCTTTTTTTTCTTTGGATGAACTTTATTTCCTAACAATCAAGGCTTATGTGACGAAAGGTTAAACAAAATCAAATAAATTTAAAATCTAATTTATTTGGGTTTGAAGAAGAAAAAATTATTTAAAAATAATCTTAAACTTTAAAAACAGTAAAAGATTAGTTTGTAAATCTAATGAGATATTTCTTAACCGCGCGAAGCACAGCCAAATTTACTAGTTCAGGAAGAATACTGAAGAGGCTCCGCCACATACACATGTTGTGAGATGCATGATATTTTAAGTCATCTGCGGCCCCCTAAAGTTGTCCTCATAATTCACTTAAACATCTCAACTATGACTTGTACCTATTGAACACCTAAATTATTCAAAACATATGTCTATTAAGCACAAAATGCTAATTTGGCAAAATAAATGCATCTCACTGCATTGAAGCGCGTGAACAAGTCCCAAACTTTGTTTTATATATTTTTTATTAGTAATAAACTTGTACCTTTTTTCTTCTTATGACACTTGGCATTGCATTAATTAAAATAACTAAAAATAAATTTTTATTCAAAATGATGTCTTATAATATCCAAAAAGAAAACAAACCCACCCCCACCCCCACTCCCACCTCCACCCCTGTAGGCTATACCAGCAGCTGTCTTCTTCTTCGCCCCATTTTAATCATTTTAAACTATGTTTTGGTTCTTCATTTTTATTTTTTGCTTTTTATAAAAAAAAAAAAAAACTGAATCTGTCAAGTGCTGATCGAATTTGCAAGAATGAAAAAAATAATTAGACATTAGAGTTATAAAGGCAACTTCCATCCATCTCTATTTCCGGTCACTTCGATCAACAAACATCACCAGCCATTAAAGTTATAAAATAATATCAAAAAATTTGATATAATTCATTTGAATCCTCACGATTTCTCTTCATCATCAATTTCAAAATAATTTATCAAGTCAACTTATTTTTCACAATAATCACTCCATTAATCTATCATGCTTCATAATTTATTTCATTATTTTCATTGGACTTAATTTTCATAGCTCATAATTTATTATAAGAAGAAAAACAAAAGTTAATCTCTTCGGAGGAATAGAAAATAGTGGAGGACAACGAATGAAGAAGAGGAAAGGGCAAATTATTAGATGGATGGGGAGAGATTTGCTTTTTTCTTTCTTTTTTATTGTTGTTGCCGCAGGAGGTGCCGACGTTAGGGGAAGAAGAAGAAAGGTGGGTGGGTTCCTGTGGGGGGGGGGGGAGGAAGCTTTTTTTCTTTCTTTGTTAAACAATTTTTTGAATTATTAGAGGTTGGAATTAAAAATAAATGAAAATTCATTAGAATGGGCCCATGTGCCACATGCTGAAGTCTTATTGGTTACTTTTTCAGGACACTATGCGTGAATTACACACACCACATTTTAAAAGCTTTATTATCGTTTTGTGTTCAATAAGTACATATTCCTTAATATTAGAGTGTCTAATATGTACTAGTCATAGTTGAGGTGTCTAAGTGAATTATGCGGACAACTTTAGGAGGTCGCAGATGACTAAGCCTTAAGTGGGAAGATATATAATGGATCCTTTATGCATTGAGTTTCGTATTATGGTTTTTGGAAAAAGGCATAGATTCCCCCTTGAATTTGTCTTGAAAAGTCAATTACACGCTTAAACTATTACGATGATCTATTACACATCTTAACTACTCAAAAGTGAATTTATTACCACCATGAGACGTGTCACACCACTCTCACATTATGTGGTGTATTACGCTCGTTGCCACATCAGCGTCATGTCATAAATTATAATTTTTTGTTTTGTTTTCTTTATTAATTAACTTTTGTTTTGTTAACTATATTTTACTCTAACGAATTCCTAATTAATTGTTTTAATTCTCTAATAATTATATCTTCTTCATCACTAATCCACGATATCACCTTCAATTCTTCTTCTTCTTTGTCACCCAACACCAAATATCACCACCACCATTATCAATATCGATTTTTTTCTTCTTCACCACCTTCAATTACCTCTTTTAATATTTGTTACCCATCACCACCGAACCCATAAAACTGTTATTACCACCAAAACAAAAAATTGATTAACAACCAAAATTCTTTAACAAAGTCAAAAAAAATGAAAAAGATAGAAACAATCAATCAATTTTTTTCTAGATAAAATACAATTATTCACTAACAAATCTATGGGAATTAACCTAATTGAGAATCAAAAAAATTGTGCTTTAAGATTGTGATAAAAAATAAAGAAGTGTAATGAAAATAAAGAATGAAGAAGAAGAGGACAATGGGTGGGGTTTGAAGAAGAAGAGGTGTGGGGATGGGGATGGAAAAGAGGATTCTAACTTCTTTTTTTACTTTAATTTCAAACTGACGCGCTTATTTTTTATTTTTGTTTTATTTTTTTGCCACGTCAGTTTTAGAGGGTAAGAAAATTCACTTTTGAATAGTATAGGTGTGTAATAGGTCATTATGATAGTTTAAGCGTGTAACTGACTTTTCGGAACAAGTTCAAAGAGGAATTTATGTCTTTTCCCTATGGTTTGTTGACCTTAAGGCATAGGCATATTCAGGATTTTGAGATGATGGGTGCACTATTAGAGAAGTGTTATCTAATTTTATATATAGATATTGTTATATATTGAATTGATTAAAATGTCAAAAGTGCTACCAATTACCACTTAGAAAAGTGTTATCTACCTTTAGAAAGAAAAATAAAACAAGATAAATATAAAATTCAAACTTCTAACCTTGCGGAGAGAGGTGCACCCAGTCATAAATCTCATTATGTGATACTTCAAGTGTGGGTTCACACATCTATATTTCAAATTTTTTTTAAAAAATATAACACTAATATATATGATCTCGTGAGGGGACCATGGGTTCACGTGAACCCGGTGACCCCCCCCCCCCTAGATACGCCTCTGCTCTTAGGGATCGTTTGGTAGAGTGTATGAAAATAATGCTTTATAGAGTGTATTGGCAATGGTTGCATTAGTAATGCTTGTATAAGTTATGCTTGCATTAGTTATATATAGATTATTTTTTTATGCATTATTTGGTTTGGTGTATTAAAAATAACATGCATAGTACAAAAATATTCTCCACAATTATGATGAAAAAGATGTAAAAGGGATTTTGAGGAGTAATTGTTTCTTTAAAATGTTGATGCATGCATTAAATCCCTTTACATTACTAATACCTAGAAATCCATGGTATTAGTAATACACTTTTCAATACACAATAAAGTGTATAACTAATGCAAACATTAGTTATACATAACATGAAAAAGTGCACCAAACAAGGTATTTCTAAATTCTAATACATAAAGCTAATATACACATTAATTTTACTAATACACTCTACCAAACAACCCCTTAGAGATCGTTTGGTAGAGTGTATTAGTAAAAATAATGTATGCATTAGCTCTGTGTATTAGTAGTTTCTTATTTGGCACTTTTTTCATGTTATGTATAACTAATGCACTATATTGTGTATTAACGAGTGTATTACTAATACCATAGATTTCTAAGTATTAATAATGCAAAAAAAATTAATATATGCATTAGCATGGTTAAAGACTCAATTACCCCTCAAAAACATTTTTACATATTTTCAACCATAATTGTGGCGGATATTTTTGTAAATAAATATTTTTATACAATGTATACTATATTTAATACACCAAACCAAACAATGCATAAGAAATAATCTATGCATAACTAATACAAAAATTACTAATGCAAACATTACTAATACACTCTATAGAACATTATTTTTATAAACTCTACCATATAACCCCTAAAATTGTCATTATGGCGTACGAAAATTGGTTTTACTTATAAATAAAATAAAAATATTATTAATATATGGATAAACAATACAAATTTTACTAGTTTACGGGCTAATTATCTACCATTTCATGAGTTTTGATATTACCATTCCTATTATATTTTGGTCTCTAGAAACATGAATCTGACATGTCTGGACACATGTATCTCGAAAATATACTTAAAAGATATATCTAATTATGTGTATCTAAATATAGAATCTAACTATAACAGATCAATTTAGGAGCAAATGAGGCGCTCTTTCTTGAATTTGTTCTCCAAATTATTTCAAAAAATAATAATTTTCTTCCCATTTTTTTTTCGAGCAACAAAATTATTTTCCCATAAATATATACAACAAACAAACAACAACAACATACCCAGTGAAATCCCACTAGGTGGGGTCTGGGGAGGGTAGAGTGTACGCAGACCTTGCCACTACCTCGTAGAGGTAGAGAGGCTGTTTCCGAGAGACCCTCAACTTTCCCATAAATATATATAATCTTAAATAAGATATATATACACTTTATCAAATATATGAACTCTTGCTTTGTCAGTTATATATTTTGACCATCGTCTTTCCTTCTCTTCCATTCATCAGTGTCACCCCATTGGTGATCTCCCACTACAATGAAATCGTTGTCTCTGACAATAATGATTAGTTAATACATGAATCTACCCATAGACTTGAAAAAATTCATTAAATACACAACTTCAGCTTCATGAGATAAGTCACTTTATGGAGTTTTTTCATCACAAAATTGGAAAGAAAGGCTCTTATTCCATCCAATAGTGGTGGTGTGTTTTACCTCTATTATAAATACTCTTGGTTAAAAAATCTTTAGCCATCAAAATAGATTAAGAAATATCAAAATCAATGAATTTTGATTGAACAAGATCGTGCAAGGGAGAAGGATGAGAGATATTTAAGTGATAAGCGTGGAAGGGATGACTTAGGAGAGAGTCAGTTGATTTGGAGTGAAGGAGTAAATTAGCATGATAATTAAGTGGGCAAGACTTTATTTTAAGCTAATCTAATGGGTGGTGTATCTCAAATGTATCTTACTTCAAATCTGATATATAATTATTAAATAGTGGGATGATATGTAAATATTTGAGACTATAGATAATAGAGCAACTTTCACATATAGCAAACACAAAATTCATATTTGTATGCTATAGCAAACTTTGCATAATTGCGCTCCATAGCAAACATAAATATGTATATTTCGCTATACATATACAAAAGAAAGCAGTTGTATAATCTGCTTTGGTATACATATATAAAAAGATCAATTGTATAAAGTGAGAGAGACGAGTGAGCGAGCGAGTGAGATCTGGGAGAGTGGAGAAAGGAGAACGAAAATATATGTATATATACAATTTTCACGCATTTTATACATTTGCGTTTTTGTATAAAGTGAGAGAGGGAAGTGAGAGAGCGAGATCTGGGAGAATGGCGAGCGACATCTAGGAGAGGGGAGAGAGAAGAACGAAAATATATGTATATATACAATTTTCTCTCGCTTTATACAAACACAAACGCATTTTATACAATTTGCGGTTTTTGTATAAAGTGAGAGAGACGAGATCTGGGAGAGTGGCGAGCGAGATCTGGGAAAGGGGAGAGAGGGGAATGAAAATATATGTATATATACAATTTTCTCTCACTTTATACAAACACAAACGCACTTTATACACTTGCGTTTGTATAAAAAACGAGAGAGGCGAGGGAGAGAACGAGAGTGGCGAGCGAGATTCACCAGGAGAGAGGTTAAATAGAAATAGTTTGCTATGGGGTACAATTAAATCAAACTATATTTATAGCATTTAATTTGAATTAATAGTTTGCTATTATATACAATTTTCCCAATTATATTAGTAGATAAGATATGGATGTATGTCTAGTTATATAGTTGGGGAGTGGGGGGACTTAATTATACAATTTAAGCACTCAAATTACTTCTAAATAACAATAGTTTGACTTTTCACCAATATAGTAATAAAACCTTTACAAAACAGAACAAAATAAACAAAAAATATAAACGGAAAATATCAAAATATTTTAAAGAGATTAAAAAAAAACATATGAATTTTGTCCCTAAAAATCTCTCTTTTTTAATATTCTTCCTAAAATATATATCTCCCCTCAACATTTTTAGCTTTCTTCTCTTTTTTGATCTTCTTCCTTAAATATTAAATAAGCAGATTCTCTTTTTAGTTCTCCACCTTTTACTTCTTGAAATTTCTCTCTTCTTTTCTTATTTCTATCTCTTCAGTCGTCTCTTTCTCCTTTTTTTTTTTTTTTTTTTTACCATTTTTACCCCATTTTATTTTTCAAAAAAAAAAATCTTTGTTCTTTTTTATTTCTCTTCCTTGAGTTTTTTTGTTTAAATCATTTTTTACTCCAATGTAGGTTGGAACATATAACAAAAATTAACTTTATCATCAATTTGGTTATAAATTGGTATAATTCGTTCATTATGGTAAAATTGAATTAGATTAATCTGAACTTGACACCAAGGTTAAATCATATTGTATACCATGTAAATTAATTTGATGATACTAAAAGGTTTGTACATACTTGATTAGATTATGGTGTTATGTATTATAGAGTTGTAACATATAACTAAAATCTACTTTAACATCAATTATAAATCAATATATTTTATAACTCTAGATCAACATATCACCAAAAAATTAGTCATAGCATACATCAAAATATATACACCATAACATATTGCAGCTGTAAATCATCAAATCACCATTATTTTTTAACCAACAAATTCACCAGTTATTTTTAATTGTTATAGTTATTAAAATTTAAACTTGATTCAAAGGTTACACCACATTGTACACCATGTAAATTAACTTGATGATACTAAGAAGTTGGTATACACTTGATTAGATTATGGTGTTAAGCATTGTAGGATTGGAACATATAACTAAAATCAACCTTACCATCAATTATAAATCAATTTCTTTTATAATTTTAAATCAACATATCACCAAAAAATTAGCCACACGATCCATCAAGTTTTAATCAACAGATTACCAATATTTTAACTATATCATCCATCAAAATATAGCACAGTTAAAAATCAACAAATCACCAATTGTTGTACCAAATCAGCCACCAAAATATATTCCTTAATAGATATCACTATTTAAAATAATAGAGCATCAACAATTGTATCAAATCAGCCACCAAAGTAAATATACTAAAATGTTTTTGTGTTTAAAAATTATTTCGATAATTTATGGACCACATGATACAAATCATATCCACTATGATCATGCGGATCTTCTTTGAATTAACAGTTGTAACTTTTTTTCCCTTACCTTTTTTTTTGCCGATTTGAAGGTAATAATGAGAGAATTTGCACTAACATCTTTCTCCTTACCTTTTTTTTGGGAATTAGTTGTAACAGAGAAAGAAATTTCACCATTGATGGCATGAATTGCTCTTTCATATTCACTTATGGGGAATAGAGTGAATGCATTCAACTCAAAACGTAATTTACAACATACGATGGGGCTGTTAATATTGAATCGAATCCCTTACGTAAGCCTTTTTCTAGAATTAGAGAAGATATAAAAATAAGAGAAGATAAAAAAAAATTAGAGGAGCATTTCTTATCAGTTAAATAAAAAAATAAACCGTTAAAAACCAAAAATAACAAACTGGATATCAATAAATTTTATTACTTTGATTATTGATTAGCATGTTCAAATTTAAAAACCAATAAATTGAACTAATAATACACAATTAAATTGATCGATAAATACCCCTAATTGTCATTGTTACAAGAAAAAGAATTGAAATCCCCATTTTTGTTTGTCAATAAATGTCCCTAGCAACACACCAATAACGTAACTATTAAAAGAATTGAAATCCCCATTTCTGGGTATGCTTTTTGCTGGAAGCAATTCAAATGGGGTCATGAAAACTTTTAACAGAGGTGAAATCAACAGTTGAACAATGACAACAACTAGATATGACAACTATATATATCTGCCAGAAGCAATTCCAAAAAATAAAGTAATAATTAGCAGTGCTAAGATTTTGTTTTTTGAAATTTAAATAAGTTTTTATTTGACCATATAATTCTTTTATATATCTTTTGAATTATGAATTATTGTGACTTTATTTATTTACTTGTTGCCTTTTGGCTTAATAAAAGATGTGTGCATACTATAAAGGGCAAGAAGTGATTCCTAAATAGATCAAGTTACCAAAACCTTATTATCTGTCAAATGAATTGATTTGAAGAGATGTATTTGTCAAATGAAAGTACGTAAAAAAAGACTTGTTGTGATGGTTATTTAGCAGTTTAATGTTACATTAAATTGGGTCAATAGTGGGTCTCAACATGCATCATTTGTTTCATTTGCTACAATTCTCTTTTGACGTTAGTGGCCTTTGATTAATTTCCAAAGAGTGATTTCTCTTTTCATTAAATCAATGTAACAACTAACAATTTATTTGTCCATTATTCTATTAAATTTTGTTTTGTAACCTATGTAATTTTTAACGCATAATGTTTCTGTTCACTTATCCATAATATTATTCATATTTTTGGTTTTCTCACCTATAAATAAGGATGATCTTACATTATTTTGTATATAAGTAAATACATAGAGCATAAAAGTAGGGGTGTACATGGTCGGGTTGGTTCAGGTTTTTCAAATATCAAATCAAACTATTTGTGTCGGATTTTTAAATCTATAAACCAAATCAAACCAATAAAACTCGGGTTTTTCAACCTCGGATTTTTCGGGTTTTCGGGTTTTTTCGCTAAAGTATTCATACAAACATATAATTTACTTGTACTTCAAATATTTCTTCAGTCCTACCAAAATACAATTATCTAAGGTGTTTCTTAAGAATACAACACAAACAATGATATGATTAATGATACTAAAATATCAAAAAAAATAATAATAATGAAATCGCATAAAACAAATATTGCAAATTAACAAGTCATAATGAAAATGATCATAATTTAAAAGTACTAAATCATGCTAAAATAAGTTTAATAAGTATTAGTTACATGACTAAATATTAAAGGAAATTAAAATTAGATTATGTGTACTTTAATTGTCTAAACCAATATAAAACCAAAGAACAAATATTCAATATTATTGTCATTCTTAGTGTTAAATTGATTTTCTTTTTGCATTAGTATTAATTTGATTTTGATTTAAGTTTTATTATAATTACCAACATCTATGGACTATAATCTTTATGGAACCATTCAAAATTCTAAGTTTCAAACTTGAAATAATATATTAAAAGTATAAGAAATATTTAAAAATTATATCAAAGTAAATATTTTTATGTATAAAATAAAATTTTTAAAATTATATATATAATGTCAGGTTGGTTTGGTCTCGGGTTGTTTTTTTTCAGTTAAAACCAAACCAACCCAAATATAGTTAGGTTTTTTTTTCAACACCAAACCAAGTCAAACTAACCACTAGTCAGGGTTTTTTTTTCCGGTTTGACTCGATTTGCGATTTGGTTCGATTTTCAGTTCGGTTTTGTACACCCCTACATAAAAGTTAGTAAAAAAGAGAGTTTTATTTAATTGAAATGAGGTGTTATTTTTATAAAGCTTTGAATTTAACTCTTGTCCCGAATTTGTTGAGTCATACATTATGATTGAGTTGTTGTATCCTAGAGTATACATACATGAATTCAATTAATTCTTGGACAAATCAAATGGACAATCCACAATTCAATGGATTTATAATATGGTAAAATAATTTTAACAATCTGACCATTTTTGTAGTTATTTACGAATTACGATTATAATATCCTTGCATAGGTGCCCATGAGAGGAGAATTGGCATAAAGCAAAAAAATAAACAAGTGGAAAATTTTTTGCCAGGCTTTACTATAGCGAAAGACTTGTTCGCTATATATAGTGCAGGGAGGCTCGCTATAGCAAAGATAGCGAAGCTGTAAGGCTTCGCTATAACAAAGGGGTGGTCTGCTATAGTACTTTTTGCTATAATCAAGGTCGAATTTTATTATTTCGTGTTTAAGTTAATTGTTTGCTCAAGTCTTGATTATAAATTTTCATACTTGACCAGAGAACACCTAGGGCGACCTTTTCAAGGCTTAGGGTTATTTTCTTCTTGAGCTAAGTAAATTTTTATCTATTTTTCTTTCCAAATTTACTTTTTTTAATAGAATTAAAGGGTGAGTTCTTCATAGAACATTATGGGCTGAAACTTAGTATTATATTGCTAGGGCACAACGTTAAATTATTGTGGTTATGCACGTTTTTCATTCTTCTATATTGAATTCGGTCTTCTAGCATAGAATTATTAATCTATGCTATAGTTTTGGTATTAGGGAACCTAAAGACCTCATAAAAATAGGTTCTTGAGCATGCAAATTGTTCAACAGAGGTTAATGAGATAAAAACTATATGATTTGATGAAGTAAACCTTAATTATTTGTTAGATCTTCTAAAGTGGTAGAAATGCTTTATATATTCACAGTTGGATGTGGCAGGCCATGAATCACCAATTAAAAAATTTCATGTGAATGAAACCACAGAAAATATAAATATTTAGCATATGGTAATCAAAATTATTTTTCAGTATATTCCCTCTAGGCAAGCCAGTCGTCCACTTTTTCGACTTGGATTTAGTGTTTAAAATGATAAAAATTACTCCCTTTGTCTCTGTTCCAAAAAGAATGACACATTTCTATATGAAGTAACAATTTAACTATAAAATATCTATTCTATCCTTAATGAAATGATTTACAGCCACACAAATTTCTATCATTCGTTTTGAACCACAAGTTTTAAAAGTCTTGTTTCTTTTTTAAACTCTGTACCGAGTCAAACTACCTCACATAAAATGAGACGGAGGGAGTAAGACATTTGAGGGAACAGATAACAAAATAAACACTATTTTAGTATAGATATTTTTATCTCCGACACAACTGGCAACAACAATTAGCCAGGCCAAGAATAGTTAGTTCACAAATTAAGCTTGTTCAAAAAATTTAAAAATATTTTCTTCGAATACATTAAATATAATTTCGTGGGTTCATAAAAGATAGAGTTTCCTAATGAAAATAGAAAAAATAAGTAGTAGTATTCTACGTTAATTGATTCCTTCCCACCCTTCAAACATCCCAACTCACAACCTTGAATTCTCATAGTGTTCATTTAAATTGGATATAAATACTTTTGGAACAATATTTTCTGCTATCTTTTAAACATAAAAAAATTACTTATTTTGTAATATATATTTTTCATGTCAAATGTACCCACCCACCGTATACAAAAACTTAGCATTATTACAACACATACTTAATAACTTTTATCTTACTTATTTTATAAATAGAAAAATTGTTTCATAGTGACCACAAGCATTTAAGAAGAAACATGACAGCCTATAAAATATAAAAGTATTCCCAATTTAGCTGGCCTCTAGAAGTAAAATTAATTCATAAACATAATCCTCAAAATCTTGCCTGGAACCTAAATTAAACATCGAATCAACTTCCAAAGACATAATTAACCACCTAATGATGATAAAGTATCGCGATTGGAAAAAAAGAAGAAGAAGGTAATCAATCAAAACTATAATCAATAGAAGAAGAAGAAAATCCACATGTATAAGTGTTGAGAACAAAATACAACATTTAGAAAAATGAAACAAAACAAAGTCAAAAATTTTGAATAATCACCTCCATCCATATAAAACCTGTGTATACTTATCTTTAAACCATCTTAAACTCCTCCTCAAAGACCCTTTAACTTTGCCTTCAACAGAGTAAACTTTATAACTAGCAACTCTCCTCTTCCTCTGAAACTCAGGATCATTGAAATTCCAAGATTTTGAAGATGACCCACTAGTGCTCTTCCCTTTTTTAAGCTTCAAATCTTTGTTGTGATGGGCTGGAGGTGGTGCACCAACTGACCTCAAATCATTACAAAATTGGGGTTCATGATATTTATCCATTTGCATCCTACCATCACCATAAGATTTTGATCTGTAATCATCCATGATTTTTTTTCTTAGTTTTAGGTAAGAATTCTTTTTTTTAGATAGGTATGGAATGGAAGAGGAGAAAATTTTGGAGAAAGTGGGATGCCAAACTGACAGAGAATGAGGATTAAGATGTGATGTGAAAAGACTTTTTTTTAAATATTTTTGTTTTTATTTTGATTCTAGAGATTGGTGTTTCTAAACAACTTGTGTCTTGGGCTCAAGAAAACGAGAGGTTGACTAGTCAACTTTGGTCCATGAAATCTGCTCTATTCCCATCACTTGTACTACTCTTTTTCTTTTTATTGAACCACTTGTCTCTATGTTTGTGATTTTAATTTAGTTACCTCATATAGTTTGAGTTGATATGTTTTTTAATAAATAAAGAAAATATTTTAAGACTTATAGTTTACTCCCTCCGTCCCTATTTACTTGTCCATATTTCCTCTTTTAAATGTCCCTATTTACTTGTCAATTTTGACAAATCAAGAAAGGACAAAAAAATTTTTCCTATTATACCCTCATTTAAACTTCTTGAAAATTTAAACTTCCCCCAACATTGATTAGTTATCTTGAATAAATTTATTTTGGAATCATAATTAATAAGGGCAAAATTGTAACTTCACTATATTAATCATTGTTGCCTTAATATGTGTGTCATTTCTAAAGTGGACAACTAAATAGGGACGGAGGGAGTAAAATAAATTATGGATATTTATAGTTATAAATTATTTTATTAAAATGAATATTATAAAATTGAATTATTACTAGATATAAAAATGTATGAATTTTTTTTGGGATCGATATTGTTATATATGGGTTGGAGTGCTGGTCAATCAAAAACTTGCATGTTCAGTAAATGCATATTGCGGAGATGAAGATGTTGAGGTGAATGTATTGTTATACTATGAGCGATAAGATTAGAAATGAAGATATTCTAAATAAGTTGGGAGTGGTCTCCATGGTGGATAAGATGAGAGAAGCGACATTAAGATGATTAAATTTGGACATGTGAAGAGGAGATGTGCGGATGCACCAATGGGGAGGTGCAAGATGTTGGTTATAGAAGGTACGAGGAGAGGCAAAAGTAGACCAAAAAAATATTGAAGAAAGGTGATAAGACAAAATATGACGCAAATTCAGATCATTGAGCATATGACCTTAAATAAGAGAGTGTGGAAAACATATATTAGGGTAGAAGGTTAATAAATAGTGTAGTGTTGTTTTGGTTAGGATGGTTGGTGTCTGTCATTGTACTAGTTGTACCACTGTAATTCTTGTTATTGACATCCATCATTATTTATTTGTTTTAATACTCTATCCTAACATGTTTCTTATTGTGTATAGATTATTACACTACTTCGTTGTTGCTCCCTCAGTAGACTTGACATTGTTTTCTTGTGACTTGCTAGGTTTTCTTTGTTGTATTTGGAATTGTTGCATTTGAGTTAAGGACCTTTCAGAAATAGTCTCTCTATCTCCCGGATACAGTGATAAGATTTGCGTATAGCTTATCATCCTTAGACCTTACTTATAAATTTTTACTGAATATTTATCGTTATCGTCGTCAAAGAGAGTCTCTAGCCCTTTAATAAAAAATTAAAACTAGTAAAAATTACTTTAAAGTAATTTATTCTTTTATCTATTATCTTTCTTCAACAAATATTACTCTATTAATGATAATAAGAATAAAATTGAAAGATATACTTTTTTCTTAATTTTCTAAAGTTACGTACAATAATTATTATAGAATAACTATTTTTAGCAAATACTTAGTACGGAGAAAATACGAGAGATACACTATTTTTTTCAAAAGTCTCCTTTCCCTTCCTTAAATGTCATTAGTCATTACGCACTCCTATAATAAATTCAACGCAGACTAATCTTCCATTCTCACAAATATTATTCTATTAATGATAAAAATAAAATTGAAAAAAAATAAATTTTTTTCTTAATTTTCTAAAATAACCATCATCGTAGAATAACTATATTTTCACAAATACGCAGTGAGAAAATACGAGGGAGACACTATTTTTTCAAAAGTCTCCTTTTCCTAGAAAGTCATTACGCACTCCTACAATAAATTCAATGGGTACTAATCTTTCATTCTATTGGATGGAAAATTCGGGAAGAAATAGTTTTCGTTTATGACTTATTCCTCGAAATAATAATTACTTACTAGTTTATACACGGAACACACTATGTTCCCATTTGCTTTAATTAAAATGTTTGAATATGAGGGTAATGCTAAATATTAAAATGTGTATTAAAATTAAGATTGAATGTTAGGGGTGATTTATTAGAAAAAGTCATGTATTCATTATTCCCTTGGTTGGTACACTTTTTAGCCTAATTAGTATATTTTTAAGAAGGAAAAATAATAATTAGGCCTCAAAGAAGCACTAATTATCAATGACACATAATTTGACTATGTAGCAATATATATCAAAGCGAACAGATACAGAGCACATCATACAACAAAACGAAAAAATAGGCCAAAAGTTTAAATCAAATATACTTAAAAATTCAAAGACATCCAAAACCTGAAGTTGTTGTGGACTTGCAATACAAAAAGACAAAACCAACAAAATTGGAAAACTAGGACGAATCACAGAAACTGCAGTTTCCAACTTTTAGTCCAGTGCGGTTCTAACTAACCTAAGAAGAAAATATTAAATTACTTAATATAAGGAAGAATTCAACCAAAACCACCACCTCAAAGAAGATCGGCCACATTGGCTGGTAGCTCCTCCACTACAACATTGTAAAACTTCTGAATGTCAAAAAGCATCCTTTCATCATCCTTTGTGACAAAATTGATAGCTACACCCTTCCTTCCAAATCGTCCACTACGACCAATACGATGCAAGTAGTTTTCTGGCTGAGTAGGAAGGTCATAGTTAATCACAAGGGATACTTGCTGCACATCAATACCACGTGCCAGAAGATCGGTAGTGATAAGCACACGAGATGACCCAGATCGGAACTCTCGCATAATGATATCTCTGGTGTTCTGGTCCATGTCTCCATGAGTGGCAGATACTGTGTGATCACGGCTGCGCATCTTATCAGTGAGCCAATCAACCTTACGCCTGGTGTTCACAAAGATCACACTCTGGGTGATGGCTAAGGTTTCGTAAAGATCGCAAAGAGTTTCAAGCTTCCACTCTTCCTTGTCAACATTGACATAAAATTGCTTGATACCTTCAAGAGTGAGCTCATCACGCTTCACAAGGATCCTCACAGGCTTGTTCATGAACTTCCTAGTAATTTCAAGGGCCTCTGGTGGCATTGTGGCAGAGAAAACACCAACTTGAATCTTTGGTGGCAGCAATTGGAAAATATCATAAATCTGGAAAATAACAAGACAACTTCAAAATGAGACACTATTTGTGAGCCTTGGGAGCAAGAATTAAGGTCAAAGAACCACCAAAGTCCTGCACCGATTCTAAAAGATATCAAAGCATAATAAGGCTAATAATGACGAGAATAGACAGAACTCCCATTCAGAGGTTATTAATATCACATATGCACAAATCTTTTGACAAATCTAACATATGACTGTTGCATACAAATACTATACTTACCCATCACCCCATTACCCAAATAAAAAGAAAAAGGCAGCCCCATATTTGAGCCCTACTTCCCAAATCACAATGCAGAAACCTAATAAATAAGAATATTCCACTTGAAGGACAAAAAAAATGGAAGGAAAAAATGGCAACCTGATCCTTGAAACCTCTAGAGAGCATTTCATCAGCTTCATCCAGAACAAACATCTTGATGTGGTCGGGGCGAAGAGACTGCCGGCGCAACATGTCAAATACACGACCAGGAGTACCAACAACCACATGAACACCACTTTGAAGGATACGCTGATCCTCACGGACACTGGTACCTCCTACACAGGCATGAACCTTCACACCAAGATAGTCACCAAGTGCTCGCATAACCTTCTCAATCTGTTGGGCAAGCTCACGGGTTGGAGCCAGAACCAGAGCCTGACATTCGACTAAGCTGTAATCAAGCTGCTGGAGAATCCCAGAGCAGAAAGTTGCAGTCTTTCCTGTACCAGATTGTGCCTGTTGGATCACATCAAGACCCTTGCAAAAAGGAACAATACCCCTTTGCTGGATAGCAGATGGCTTCTCAAAACCTTCAAGCAATTTAAGACAGGTGTTCAATGCCTTGCTAAATCTAACAAGGGAAAGGAAAACCACTTATGCTATTAAGAAGTGCATTTACCATAGGCATAGATGCCCCTAAGAAGGTTTTCTTGCAAACCCATGGCATCAAAACTGTCATGAACCTCATCATATGATGTGAAGAACTCCTGCTGTTCAGTCCCAAGCCTGTTTCAGAAAATCAAACATCAAAAAAATTTAAAAACCGAACGAGTAAGCACAAGATAGCTGCAATTGATAGATCCAAGGAGGAAATAAAACGCAAGTGTAGTTTTCTGCTGCCAGATAAAATCTCAATTGCTTAGAAATTAGAGCAAACAACTTACAGCTCGGTCATTTTAGCATCAAATTGACGAGCATCAAATTGAGAACCTTCCGGTGCCAAGCCAGCCATGACTATAGCAAACAAAAAACAATGGTATTACTCATATGAACTCATCAAACAATCTTTAGCGTAATAAAAAGGAAAAGACAAAACATTACTGTGAAAATATCACAGATGTCAATGACTCTAGTAGCAATAAACATCATCTGCTTGTCCTTTCTAATATTAAAGGGGAGGAGGGCACAACAGAATGTATGTTTTTCTTTCTTATATGAAGCACAAAGCACAGAAAGAGAAGATACACATGAAAAACAACTATTTCAACTGGAGGCTATAGTAGCCAACTGTCAACCATCCTTTCAAGTTATGTGATTCTAGGTCAAAGTGACTAAGGCAGACCCAGCAGAGACGCAGAATGCCGCACCATCAAGCTAACGATAAGAAACATGTAAAGCTTAACATGAAAGACAAAGAATAGATGGCAGGGGAAGGCATTATAATCCCCAGATTTACTTCCTATACATGATAAGTACCCCAACTAACCAGTTTTTCCAACTAGGAAACCTACATCCAGAACTGACGAACTTCTCACAACAAAATCACTACTTCAGGAACCTATTGCATCAAAACAGAGCGTCGACTCACTAACCACCCCTTCATTCCGATAACCCTTTCGCACAATACTTTCTAGGAGAATGAAATAGCTCACCTACTTAACAGATAATTAAAAAGATGATCTTTATGCAATCAAGAAAATCATATCAAACAGATCTCCATGATAACAATAGTAAAATCACACGCAGAAAAATATATAATAAAAAACATAAAAATCAACCCCAGCAGCTATATAACTCAAACCCCAGCTGTAGAAACGAACTCTAACCAACAATCAATCGTAAAGATTCAAACTTGAACACAAAAACAAAGATTACATTCCAAGAAACACAAAAAAGGGAGAAAAAAGAAACATAACTAACCTGATAAAGATGAGTTAAAGATCTGAGGAATAAAGAGTAAAGAGTAGGAGGAGAAGTGGGTAAAAGCGATTGGGAGTTAGGGTTTGTAAAGACTGTCTGAAACTCCTCGGATCTACGCCGTAGGAGTTCAGGAAAAAGGAATAGATTAGAAAGATAGACTGTTGTGTTTGTGTGTTTTTTTTATGGTTTTTACTGGAATTGTATTTACTACTACTAGGGGGATTTGGATTATTTTCCACGTTTGTTTTGTCTCCTATTTTGACCCGAAAAGGGGGTTACAAATTAAATACGGCGTCGTATTGGCTGTGGTAAAACAAAAATATTGAAGATGCAAGTGATGAGGATTGCATAATATTGACGGCTACATATTCTATTGGGCTTCTTGGGCCTAGTTTAGGTCAATACCTTTATAAAAGTTGATGTTAACCATAAGGTAGTAATAGGGGTGTCAAATGGATGGGTTGACTTGAAATTGGAAATGTTAAAATGGATTGAAATATATATATTTTTTTTATTGAAATACACGTCTTATATTTTCCTTATTTCTAATATTCCCTTCTATTTATAAAAACCTCTAAACCCCCTTATTTCTCTCCTAATTCTAAATTATTTTATAATGTATCCGAGCTAGTTTTTAATGTATCTAAGTTACTTATTATGTATCCAGCTTATTTTATAATGTATCCGTGCTAGTTTTTAATGTATCCGATTTATTTTACTTTTTCAGGGATTAATATAATTACAAACTAAATAGGGATATATTGTAATTTCATATTAAAACTATGTGATTCGTAAAATTTATACAAAAAAAAAAATGAATTGGGTCAATGACATGACCAACTTTATTTTGGACTCAAATGAATTGGGCTAAAAAATGGGTTGGGTCATCCGCCTATTTTACCCACTTAATCCCAATAATTTTAACATATTGTTATTTACCTTTTATAACCACCAATTTGAATTTCAACTCAAAAGAAGAAGAAGTTACAAACAGATAGATAATTTTTAGAACTAGTGTGAGCATACAAACATCAATGTTGTTCGTAAGGGTACGTGGATCCCCCAATGTATTAATGGTTTATCTTTGATATATACATACTCTTCTACCATCAGATTCAAGCTTTCGATTCATGAAGTTATGGAAGAGTTCTACAAAGGCATGGGTTTTGTTTAGCCCAACTTGCATCTTAGGTTTGGTGGCTTGTTGCATGCATCTAGTTTTTAGCCGATTGGGTTGGGGTAAGCTTTAAGATGAATCACCTAGTGTATCTGTATTCTCCCTAGTTGTTCCGACGAAGTATCATATGATGTCGCCCAAATTATACCCTCAAATGACAATAAATTGATCATTATCAAAATACAGTAACCCAACAAGGTTGGGTCGAATCACATAAAGAGTGTGGTCAGGAAACTTTATAATTAGTGAATAAAACTCAAAATAATGACACTACTATTTGAGGGTGGGATTTTAAATGGGGAATTATTAACTGAATTATACTAATTTATTTGTAATCAATAATTAAAGACGAACTAAAGTTGTGGTTCCTAGATTTTGGAATTCAAATATATACTATACTATCAAGTAGGGGTGTCAAATGGGGGGTGAGTTGAAATTAGAGATACTAAAATGGATCAGAATAAAAATTTGGTTGGATCATAACCCGCCAAAGTTAGCTTTGGGCTCAAATGAGCTTAAAAATGGGTTTGGTCTTGATTCACTTAATCTCAATAAATTTTAGAGATAAGGGTAAAAAACACATCTAAACTATTCTCTTTTTTGAGTTTCATACCTAAAGTATTGACAGTGTTAGTTTTATACCTAAACTGTCACTTATTAGTTTGAGAAACTCATCTCTCTCTTTTATTACACTCTCATCATGGTGTGTGTAATACACTGTCTCTTTTATTTTTTAAAAGTTGTCACATCACACTCCACATGATCAAACATTTCACCTTGACAAAAAATAAATAAATTATTAGTATTAGTTAAAGTTAAACATTAAAGTATTACTATCTCCCCACACACCCCAAAAAAAAAAATCTCACCCCACTCCACCACTTCCTNCCCCCCCACAATCCCTTCAAATAATAATTTAGATATTGTTTTAATTTTTTTTTAAAAAAAATATTCTACCTCACCGCACATAACCCTTTGCGTCCAAATTTTTTTCTTGTTTTGTGTAACATATATAGTATTTTTTTTACTTGCCACAAGACTTTTTTAAAAATATTTTTTTTAATTTCTGTTATATTCGGTACGCAAGCAGAAAAATATTTTCCTAAAAATATATGTACATATATAACACAAAACGAGAAAAATGTAAAAAAAAAAAGAAGATAAAGATAAATTAGGAGCAAAGGGTTAGATGGGGTGGAGTAGAATGTTATTTTTTAAAAAAATAAAAATAGTATCAATTTTTATAGGAAGCAGTTGGGGAGGGGGTGAGGTCTGAGTTTTTTAAAAATATTTTATAAAAGAAATTTAAAAAAATAAAAGGATGGGGATGAGGTGATAGGGTGGGGTGAGAAAAATATTTTAAATTTTATTATTTAAAAAATAATAATTATTATTTAAAAAATAAGTATTTTTTAGGATAGGAATACTATAATCTTTATCTTTTAACTAATATTAGTGGTTTGTTTAATTTTTGTCAAGGTGAAATATTGTATCCTTATGAAATGTCATGTGACAAGGTTTTTGCAAATAAAAGAGAGAGTGTATTACACATATCACTGATGTGTGTTTCTCAAACTAATAAGTGATAATTTATATATGAAACTCACACTTCCAATAGTTTAGGTATGAAACTAAAAAAAAAGAATAATATAGATGTGTTTTTGACACTTATCTCTAAAATTTTAATATATTGTAATTTAAGTTTTATAACCACAGTTTAAATTTCAACTCAAGATTTAAAAAAAAAAAGTTACAGCTAGATAGATAAATCCTAAAAGATATAAAATAGATAATAATTCATACCTTCAATATAGAAACATACATTATATCAATGCAAATAAAGAGTCTTAAAACTGATTAACGTTTCAAGGACACTTCATCCAATTCTAAGTGTCAACGATCGCTAGTCAGTATAAAACCCAACTAAGTGAGTTGGGGTCGAATCCCACAGGGAGCGGTACATGTTTAAGATTCAATAGTAAAGTATGAACATGGTTAAATCAGTCATAGGAATAGAAGTTTTCGAATAAAGACATCATTCAAATCAGGGGGTGACACNCTTCCAATAGTTTAGGTATGAAACTAAAAAAAAAAGAATAATGTAGATTCGTTTTTGACACTTATCTCTAAAATTTTAATATATTGTAATTTAAGTTTTATAACCACAGTTTGAATTTCAACTCAAGATTTTAAAAAAAAAGTTACAGCTAGATAGATAAATCCTAAAAGATATAAAATAGATAATAATGTATACCTTCAATATAGAAACATACATTACATCAATGCAAATAAAGAGTCTTAGAACTAATTAACGTTTCAAGGACACTTTATCCAATTCTAAGTGTCAACGATCGCTAGTCAGTATAAAACCCAACTAAGTGAGTTGGGGTCGAATCCCACAGCGGTACATGTTTAAGATTTAATAGTAAAGTGTGAACATGGTTAAATCAGTCATAGGAATAGAAGTTTTCGAATAAAGACATCACTCAAATCAGGGGGTGACACGAATGTCAAATGGGGGGTTTTGGTTTGAAATTATCAACTACAACAGTAGCAAACAATACGAAATAACAATAATGAGACAGGTTCTTGGGATGTGATTCGATTATAGGCTAATATATAGACAAATGTGTAATTGCAACTAATAGAAAATAGCTAAATATTAGTGAGTAAGCTAGACTATAGAGGAGGTAAACTTTCTCTCAAACAGTTTACCCCGAATCAAGTCGATTTCTCTCGAACATCAATAAGCATTCAAAATAAGAACAACCTACACTTTAGTCCATTCACTCTCTCGAGCTAAATGTGTGGAAAAAGGTTTAGGATTCACTCTCTCGAAGTAAACCCATGACAACCCAATACCCACAGATTATCAATCAATAATCTTAGTTTTAAAACCTCTCTCTCGAGCAAGCCAAAAACACAAGGGTAGAACTGCATTTGCAACTATAATTCTTAAATTAAACCACAATTAATGATTAAACTCACTTCTAAATAACATTTAAACTAACAATTAGTAATACCCATAAACTAAATCTGCCTATAATCACACCTCAAGAATTGAGATTTTAGCTAGACATTATAAAAAGATAAAAATCGTTACCAAATTGAGTTTCCATCAATTGGGTAAGATTGATTTCATCTTTACAATGGTCCAAGTTGAAGAATCTCAAAGATTCACTTCCAATTTCTCAAAAGTGAAAAACTTCAATTCTTCAAAGCTAAGGAAAACTAGAGAAAACTTGTCTGATTAATATTAAACTAAATGTTCAAAAATGTATTTATAGTCGCCAAAAATGTGCTGCGAAGAGTCACTCGGCGAAGTAAGTCGGACTCGCCAAACTACTCGGCGATCCGCCCTTTGGTCATTTCCATCGCCTCTCTGTCTTGGCCTTCAGCATCCTCAAAGTCTGTAACTTTGTGCGATTGAACACTGCATCGCGGAACCACTCGGCGATCTGCCAACTGCTCCCTTCTCTCGCCGAGTTGGTTCTTTCCTTCAGGGCTTGGCACACTGAAACTTTAGGCGGTCAAGTAGCCATTCGGCGATTCGCCAAGTGGACTTGGCGATCACCAGGCTTGCTTATCTTCAATGTTTCAGCTTGCTTCGTTCCTTTTTGCAAATCAGTGTCCTTGCTTTGTTCCTTAATCCTTATGCCTAGAAATCAAGGGTTTTACATCACTTATTGGCATAAAATAAGCATTTGAGGACACTAAATCTATATAAATGAAGCCCTAAATGAGTCCAAATCTCGGACTCAGGAAAAATAAGTTGCAATTGGAGATTAAGTTAGGCTCAATTGAGGATTCTCTTAAAATGGGTTAAGGGTTGAATGAGTTGAGATTGAACCCATTTCAATTATCTTGAGCCCAACCCTAAAATTTTGGGCGGGTTACCTATAGTTGAGCTCACTTTAGACACCCCTACTACCAACTCACTTAGGTGTGTTCATTGTGCAAAACTAATGTATCTAGTAGTCTCTTAAAGCCTTTTAGTACTCCAATTAAAAGAATATCACCCTCAGTCTTTATCAACACCTGGGTGTCGAATTAATTTATTCATTCATCACATGCTTCAGGTTAACTGTCTTATATATCTAGCTCAAGCTATTAGATGGGGGTTTGTAGTGTCAAATCCTTGCTAATGATCCTTTTTTATAATCTTAACCTTTTTTTTCTAGAAAGTCAGAAGACAAGTGATTTCTTAATGTTTGCAACCATTAAAAAAATATATTTTTTACAAAAAAAATACACAATGATCATCCATTCATGTGAAAATTTTAGTGTAGAAAATGAGAAAAGACATAAATTCCACCTTGAACTTGTATCAAAAAGTCACTTACACGATTAAACTATCATGATGACATATTACACACCTTTACTATTCAAAAGTGAGTTTATTTACCCCTTAAAACTGACGTAACAAAGAAATAAAATGAAAATAAAAACTAAACGCGTCAGTTAGAAATAAAAATAAAAATAATAATTAGAATCAACTTTTAACCCCCCACCCCTACCCCCACACCTCTTCTTCTTCACACCTATTTTTTTTTTTCACATCTCTTCTTCTTCATTTTTTATATACATCACAATCTCAAAGCACAACTTTTGTTTTTGATTAGCAATTAGGTTAATTCTCTTAGATTTGTTAGTGAATAATTGTATTTTGTGATAATTTTAAGGGAAAATGCATAAGTATCCCCCAACCTATGCCCGAAATCTCAGAGACACACTTATACTATACTAAGGTCCTANNCCATTAAAAAAATATATTTTTTACAAAATGAATACACAATGATCATCCATTCATGTGAAAATTTTAGTGTAAAAAATGAGAAAAGACATAAATTCCACCTTGAACTTGTATCAAAAAGTCACTTACACGATTAAACTATCATGATGACCTATTACACACCTTTACTATTCAAAAGTGAATTTATTTACCCCTTAAAACTGACGTAACAAAGAAATAAAATGAAAATAAAAACTAAACGTGTCAGTTAGAAATAAAAATAAAAATAATAATTAGAATCAACTTTTGACCCCCCACCCCTACCCCTACACCTCTTCTTCTTCACATCTATTTTTTTTTTCACATCTCTTCTTCTTCATTTTTTATTTACATCACAATCTCAAAGCACAACTTTTGTTTTTGATTAGCAATTAGGTTAATTCTCTTAGATTTATTAGTGAATAATTGTATTTTGTGATAATTTTAAGGGAAAATGCATAAGTACCCTCCAACCTATGCCCGAAATCTCAGAAACACACTTATACTATACTAAGGTCCAATTATCCCCCCCCTCCCCCCGAACTTATTTTATAAATAATTTTCTACCCCTTTTCGGCCTAGGTGGCACTATCTTCTGGGCCCAGCACGTGTTGACAATTTTTCAACCGTTCAGTGCTTTGATTGAATGAGTAATACACTAATGGCAAGCCTATAGTATAATATGTTATGAATCTTCTTGTGAGAGTGAGAGGATTCGATTTTCTCATGCCCCTAATTGATTATATACTTGCATGATTAGTGAAAAGGACATTTATTTAACACTGAGGGCACTTGATAGTTGGAATTAGTACTTAATTACTACGATAGTTGCATCTGAGCATGTTAAATATATATACCAAATAGCTTGAAAAATTGTCAACACGCGCTGCGCCCAGAAGATAGTGCCACGTAGGCCGAAAATGGGTAGAAACTTATTTATAAAATAAGTTCGGGGGGGGGGGGTAGTAGGACCTTAGTATATAGTATAAGTGTATCTCTGAGATTTCGGGCATAGGTTGGGGGGGGGGGTACTTATGCATTTTTCCATTAATATACACAGATCATAATAGTTATATTAGAATTAAAAATATAAGTACATTTAACAGTTTAGAGAATATGTTTTTGTCAGTCAGTCTGAAACAACTATCTCTACTCAGTCTCGTTCATTACATACAAAATGCACTAGCCAAAGAAGTTGGAATTATACCGTTCCCATAATCAAGATAAATTATATATAATCTTGTGCTACAATCGTACCGATGACATGTCCAATTTCCATCTTAGATTGTGAACAAAAAACTTTATACTTATAAGAACCGGTGATTTAATCCTTTGTGTATAAGCTAAAACTCTATACACTAAATCATCTACTATATATGTAAACAGACACCATAAACGAATATATCAAAGCACTTTATTGTTATGTAGTCATCGTTGAAATAAGTTTTCACCCTATTGTACTTGGCAGGCTTCTTAGGGAGAACACACATGAGATCCGCTGCAATATTGCTTATGTGTGTCCCTCTCACTGATTATTAATGTCCCGAGATCCAATACAACGAAAGATTTTCGCTCAACCTTTCTTTCGCCAAAACAATTTCATTGCCTCACTCCTTTCACCTACAAAAAACGTATTTCGTTCGCCTACAAAACCACCTTTCTAGTCGAGCGCACGAGAAAACTCTGTAGAAGTCCTCCATCCATATGATACCGACCTGACCATCTATCTATCATTGGAATAAGAAGAAATTGGTCCATCCAATGTCTCTGACCTTGTTCCAAGAAGATCTCATTTCGCCCTCTACGAGACAAAGATCTCGAACATCGTAGAAAAAAGTCCTAACTAACCAATCAAGTGAAAGGAGCCCACCTACCCACTTCCCTTCCCCCCATTGCTGGGAGCGTCGCCCTCTTGACTTGATATGTCATGTCAAGAAGACTACATAGTAGATCATCTTTTGCTTAGCTTAATAGTAGATTACCTTTTGTTTTGCTTAAAAGAAAATTCTAAGTGGTGCATATTCTGAGCTTTATCAACATTGATAACCTTTCTAGCTTGTGCAGGCAGCTGGTGGAACTCCTCAAAAGTGCCAGAAATCTCCTCATCAATGTCATAATTAGTTAGGCTATCTGCAACAACATTTCCTTCCATGTACACATGAGAAAATCGATTTTTTTTTATCCCTCAACAATGTAATAATTTTCGTGACTATTGTATCAACATCCCAAGGTGCAGACACCTCTTGTATCATGATTAGTCTAGCAATGGTTGAATCAATCTCAATTACCATTGAATCTATTAAAACTGAATAAATAATTATTCTATAATAAATACTATAACTAACCATATGGTTAATATTATACATTCCAACACTACCTCCTTAAACCTAGTATAGGCAACCTCTCTCACATCCTTACTAGTGCATATGTGTTCCTCCTTCTCACATGTATGAACCATTTCATTCTTGCTTTTCTTATCTTATCTGCCACGTAGGTCACTTCAACCTTTCTTTGGTATAACCTCATTCCTAATTTTATCTCTTCTAGTATGCCTACACCTTCAATTGAACATCCCTACTTTTGCCACCTTCATATTTTAAAAGTGTATATATTTTACTGACCAACACTTTGCCCCATATAACAAATTAGGTCTAACCACCACTTCTATAAAATTTATCTTTAAGTCTTGGTGACACATTTTTATCACACAATAACTTGAACGCAAGCATCCATTTCACTCACCTTACTTCAATACGATGTGTGAAATCATCATTTATATCTCCTGAAAAATAAAAAATAAAACAAAAAACAATTGAGCTGTATCCCACTAATTAAGACTTGTATCAAATAAAGATGAGATGTTGAAAAATGTACTAGTGCTCTTGATTTTTCCAAATGCCAATCAAATTTGAGGAAGACTTTTTTAACGGATCGATCTTTGTTGGATGTCATAAACCATTGTTATTTAAAGCAAAAGATCAACACATGAGAAAATGTTTACATCATCGACCACTTCTTGTTGACACGCAAGTCAATAATCTCTAAAATAATTGAGATCAACAAGACTTTTGCCTCAAAATATACCTTTATTAGACTGAGACATGTACTTTGCCACTTCGGATCATTCTGCAAGCAAGGCACTAAATTTTTTATTTTCTAGAGTTAAATCGTTTAAGTTGATCAAAAATTTATGTTGAAATGAAATTTATATATTGATAAACTACGTAAAAAGTATTATAAGTCAAAATAATTAAAAAATATATGAAAAATCTACGATAAAAAATAGACTTATTTGAATCTAAAAATTCGAAATGTGTTTCATCAATTGTGAGATGATTAATCTTGAATGTGATTGGTCACTGATTAAGATATTTAAAATGTTAGAGTGAGTAGTAATTACATTGTTCCTTTTTACTACATATTATGTGTGCACCAGTTTGATAAGAGTTAAAGTGTCAAAACTCAATTTTTTTTTGAGTTTTATATTTAAATTATTATTTTTTTTCTTTGAATTTTATATCTAAACTATTGGGAAGGTTAGAAATACACATAAATTATCACTAATTATTAGTTTAAAAAACACACATTAATACTGACTACATCAAATATGTAAATACACACACTAAGGTGCTTTTGCCCTTGAGTTTTCGTCCACTTAGTTTTTTTTTTGTTGACACTTCTTATATATAAATAATATACTTTTCACTTAATTTTTAAATCATAAACTCTCCTCTTCTTCTTTATTATTACTTCTACACTCTTTTTCTTCATTTATTCACCTATATTACATATGTTTTTCAACCCTACTCCACCTTCTTCTCCTTCGATCTTTCTTCTTTATTTATCAACACTCCTCTCCTCATTGTTTTTTTTTTTTTGAGGGGGAGGGGTTGGCCTGTTTTGCTTTTGTTTAGTTTTTTAGCTTGTCTTTTTTGTGATGAAAGAAAATGAGGCCACGAGTTGAAAATTAATTTTTAAAGAAGTATTGTTTTCCATGTGATAATTTTTTTTTTTAAAAAGAGAGTATAAATACACAATCACATATTACTTGAGGTTCGTTTTTAAATTTATGAGTGGTAGCCAGTGGCGGAGCTAGAATTTTTAATAAGGGGGTTTAAAATCTGAAGAACTAGACACACGAACTAACCGAAGGGGGTTCAACATCTACTATATATACATAAAAAATAATTTTAACCATACATAA
>NC_064291.1:35435356-35511029 GCF_019186545.1 Solanum stenotomum | reverse complement strand
AAAACATTTTCCTTCATACCAAACACACCCTAAATGAGTAATAGAGACGAAAATTAAAGATCGCAATTTAAAGAGGCAAAAAATAAAATAAAAAAACTATCCCAAAATAGGGATAATCCGTGTAAAAAAACTTGTGATTATGATTTTCAATTTTTTTAATGCTTAAAGATTAATTTGAAAGTGATATTCATGTTTATCACCGCAGGTTGAAACATTTTGCTGGATGAAAATTAAAGTGACAAAAAAATAACTAAAAACTCCATAGTTAAAGTTTTTAAAAGCTTGAAAACCACAAATAAATTTTATAATATATTAGTAAATTTTTTGACAAATAACATCATTCAATTAAAATTTGATTATTTTAAATAATTTTTTTTATTGAAATTCATAGGAAACGAAACGAAACATAATTTTATATAATGATGTAAAAATCAGCTCTCATACGTTATTATATATATATATATACTTTTTATTTAAAAAAAGTTGATACATTATTTATAGTAAGTGTTTAATATTATTATATACCGAATACATAAACTTTGTTACGAAAATAAAAGTAGTTGATTACGTGAGTATAGATTAAAAATATGATTACGTGGATATAATTCAGTGGAAATGTGTCGTACAAAATTATTAAACGGAGATATTTTTTTTGCAGAAATAAAAATTATTCAAAGCGCGTTGAAACATGCTTAGACTTGGCCAAAATCAGATTCTATTCACACTAGACTGAAATATATTAAAAATGAACTATGGAAACAAGTATTAAAATATATTTATATATAATTTAGAAATGAAAAACGGCTGTTTTACAGTTTAGAGTAACATTTGATAGCTATTGTCAATTTTATATTAATAGTAATAAATTATACTCATTTTGTTCACTTTTAATTGTCATTTTACAGTCAATTTGACTAATTTTTAAAGTTAAATTACATTAAATTAATTCAATATTTTAAATAAAAAAAATCAGATATTCAAAAACTATACGAAAAGTACTATAAACTTCAATTTTTTGCATATTCATATGACAAAAAAATACATAAAATATTAGTCAAAATTATTAATATTGAACTCTAAAAAAAGAAAATTATGACAATTAAAAATGAACTTATATTATATACAACACACAGAGACATAGTCAGCAAGCATAGAGGAATGTCGTGACATCAATCATTCTATTTTTATTTTGAATAACTAAATATTCTATTATTGCGAGGATCTCTTCGATAAATAAGCTATTTATTTTGTTCATCATTACGATGTAAATCTCTTAATTTTTAATACTAATTTCATTGTATATCATTTTTTATAATGTCTTCTTAATATATGGGTGTGCAAAAATTGAACTGATCCAAAAAAGGTATTACTGATTTATTGCTATTGAGTTATTGGGTTAATTATTTTTTAATGTTTTATCAGTTCAGTATTGATTTTTACTATTGGGTTATTGGGTAAACCTAACCCATTAAGATTTATAGCAATTTACTACTTTTACCCTTACATAATTATTAAATATTAATCTTAACATCTTACTATTTGTTTGATAAATATTTTTTTATTAGTTAAACCAAAAATCGAACCAGGACCAAAATCGATAAATCGAAAATCAATAAAAAGTATCTCAAGAGGATACCCCTTAATTCAGATGCTAATGTTGTTAGCTATTTTTTCGAGTCATAATTCTCTTTATATAATTAGCTTTTAATTTAAATATAATATATATCTTTTAGAAAACAAAAAGAAGAAGAACAAAACACTCTATTCAAGATTTATTTATGATTATTATAAGTGTAAATGATGTTATTTGGGCGAAAATAAGATTTAGTAGGTAATATATTTGTCCTTGGGAAATATTTAACCATAATATTTTTGGGATATTTCTAAAGTTGCACCGTTTATAGCATGTATTCGGTAATTGGTATGAATAAAAGTTTTTTTCTAAAACAAACAAGCTCTACAAAAATGAATAAAATGACTTTCCTAATCAAAATATGGAAAAAAAAAAGTTTCATTAATGAAATTCCTAATTATGTCCTCCCCACCATTCAACCTCACATAGTATTTATCTAAATTAAACTAATTTATTTTCTTAAAAAATATTTTTCAATTGTTTTTTTTTAAAAAAAAAACAATATTTATTCATTACCGAACACACCCTCTAATTCTGTGCACGTCAATTTTTAAAATTCTAATTATCTTGCTATACGCTAATTAATACACGATTTGTATAAATAAATTAATAAGATTTAGTAACTTAATTAATGGTAATAGACATATGCCACCAGTTTTAGGAGGAAGAAATTAAGATTTAAGATTGATAGAAGTCATTGTAAACCTGTCAAGTGGGCTTGTCCAAGCCGACCCAGCCCATTAAATATTTATGCATTTGGGTATTGGCTTTGGATCGGCCCATGGTCGGGGTTTGGGGTACAAAATAAGGGAAAATTATGCAGAATAAGAAACATTTAGCCTATATTAGATACTATAGCTACAATTTAAGAAAATTGTAATTCGTGGCTACAGTTTTCACAATTCTTGTTATTTGTTTGATTTGTATAATTCACATGATTTATATAAATCCAGAATTTGTATAATTCAGTTCCTAATTGTATAAATCCAGAATATTGTATATGTTTACCCTAGCAATTTGTATATAAATTATGAAAAATTCACAATAACCTACCTTGTTTGTATATTGGCAAGTGAAATATACAAAAGGAGTTTTGAAAAATTCATAAATGTAAAAATACAAAATTTGTATATACTTATTCTATTTGTATATTCGCAACCTCCATAGCAAACGAAACTATAGCTATGGAGCGAATTATCGAAACTATGGCTATAGAACCTTATTATATTTATTATGTTCACTATTTCTAAAATGGAAAATTCACCCCACATATCTATTTAAGGCTTAATATTACAACCTTTAGATGTACTTTTTTTATATTACTACTTATAACAGTTTAATTACAAGTATTAACAGATTAGTTTTAATCTATAATTTAATTTATTTAATTTAATTAATTAGTTATTATTTTTATAATTACCTTACAATTAATAAGAGAAATAAGATAATCAATTGTCATTATCTCTTACACCATTTTAGGGATAACATTAATAGAGAATCAATTGTCATTATCTCTTACACCATTTTAGAGATTTTTTTTCCAGTTTTCACACTCCCACCCCCACGTTCCTCTTTTACATAGAACTAATTTTTTCTCTCTCACCATCTTCAACATTCGTCTTCTTCATTGAAAAAGAAAATCAGCAGATCACTATTGGGCTCCATGGATGTGGAAGGAAAAAAATAAGATAACATATTTTTCTTTCTGTATGAATTTTTTGTTATGTTTGATAATTGGAAGAAGCGAATGCTTACTTGTGCCCCACTAGAAGTGGATTTGTATTTGTTTTAAAATTAGCACATGATTTAAAAATTATATGTGCAGGAAAGAATGTCAGATATGAATTCTAATTTTCTTTTTCTATTCTTTTGTTCTCTCTATCAACTCTTTTGTTGTCGGTAGCAAGCAGCTTGAGAAGAGGCGTTGGCCAAGGTTTTTGCTCTTGAACTAGAGATAAGTGATGTAATGCCAACAAATAATGAAATTTCGGTAAAAGATGCTTCTACTCAGTCGAAGATTAGTCAAGCAAAGAAAACAGTTAGTCATGCAAATCAAAAAGAGAAAAAAGAGGAAGGTGAAAATTGTAGAAGCGACTCATTCTGTTTTGGATTCGGATTCAGATTTCGTAAGTGAGATTAAAAAGAAAAAAACAAAAAAGCAACAAATGTCGAAATTGGTCAGTCTTTAAAACCAATCAACAAGAAGAACAACAAGGAAGGAGGACTCAGAAATCCCAATTTCAAAAAAAGGCAAAAAAGTGGTTAGGATAAGTATTTTATTTAATTTATTTTTGAATTATTCAATTTAGTATTTTTTGTATTAAAAATATTGTATTATGATTATTGTTGTTACGAAACTTATATTGATGTGAAAAGTATGAATATGACATTAATATATGATATATGAATATTGTATGAAATGTGATGGAATGTTGGTATTCAACTGGTATGAAGTGTTATTTGATATTGGTATGAAATTGGTTTGATATCAGTAGCCTAATTAGTTGATTTTAGTGTCGTTTCTTAAATGCCACAGTGCACATGAAATCTGGTATGATGTTTGAATAATATTAGTGTGAATTTTTTTTCAAATATGGTATATTGTTTTATTAAAATTTATGTACATGAATATGGAATGAAACATGAATAATATTGGTCTGAACTGAATTTTATATATAGTGTATGAATGTTGATATGAAAATGATTTAATTTTTGTATAAATTATGTAAAATAATTAATTTATAACTACTTATAAAATGAAGTTGGTATCGGAATGAAACATGAATATTGTTGGTAGGCTGAAAAATTCATTTGAGATTTCAATTACATGTTTTTTACAATTTTTTCAATGGGATATCAGTTCGATACCAAGTATACACCAATTGGGTACAAATTAACTAGTTTTAGGTTGACTAATTTAGTTGAAATCTCAATTACATGTTTTATTCAATTTTTCCAATGGGATATCTGTTCGATACCAAGTGTACACCAATTGGGTACAAATTAACTAGTTTTAGGTTGACTAATTTAGTTGAAATCTCAATTACATGTTTTATTCAATTTTTCCAATTGGATATCAATTAGATATTAAATGTATACCAATTGGGTATAAAATTAACTAGTTTTAGGTTGTCTAATTCGGTTGAAATCTCAATTACATGCCCTTTTTTCAATTTTTTCAATGGGATATCAATTCGATACCAAATGTATACAAATTAGATGCAACATTAACTAGTTTCTATTTCAGTTGAAATCTCAATTACAAGTTTTTTTTTTTCAATTTTATCATTGGGACATCAGTTGGATACCAAATGTATACCAATTTCATACTAAGATTTGAATTTTCAGTTGATATCAATTGCATACCATCATTATCTAGTTTTTTTACTATACATTTGAAAAACACTTAATACACAAATGATTAACTAGTACACATAATAAATGTTCTGAAATTATAATTCATTAATTTAAAAGACAAAATAAATCAAAACATGAGTTTGTCACATTAAAACAACCAAAACAAAAGAAAAATAAATGCCTTTTTTTTTCCAGCAAGGTAATTTGAACATGTCTTCTTGTTGTGTCCCTCCCGATGACATGTACTGCACGTAACCTTAGACCTCTTGCATTTCACATCAGCAAATCCTTTCCAACGTTCATGTTGTGGTCTCCCTACAATTCTTTTGAACCAGAAAACAATAATTTATGCTCGAACACTTTTTGAATTGCATATTTTCCTGTTCCATCATAAATTATTGTGTTAGTATTATAGGATACAAAAGTACAAAAAAAATTACAAAACTATATATAATATGATAATATGCACTGAAACAATATTTTTTTTGTATCAATTTATGCTCCGCCACTTTTTGAAATGCATATTTTCCTGTTCCATCATAAATTGATTATAATAACAACAAAATTATACACACTCGTCATTATTTTTTCATACAAATATCATTCAGACAGTACACTACAAAATAAATTTCATACAAAAAATAATATTTCACATTTCATACTCACTTAATACACATTTCATACAACAATCATCATTCATACCAATTTTATACATTTCTCATACCAAATAATTCATTACTCTCACACAAATTTATACACAAATGACAAAACATATATAATCAATAAAATTTCAAATTTCACACCAAATTAAAACACTTTTCATACATTTCTTCAAAAATCTAAATAACTTTTTTACACATTAGTGAACACACTTTCATACCAATTTCATTACATTTATACTACCAAATTCATTCAACATTTTACATTTAATTTATATTTTCGAAAAAAGAAAACAGTAATCAATATTACAATTTTACTATACCTACTTAATCTATAACAATAAAACTATTTATATTTTAAACATTTATACTCAAATCTTTCATATAATGCGCCTATTTCTCACGAAATCATGATTTTGACAGTATACAAATTAATCAAATAACAAAGAAAAAGAAGCTTACCAAAACGTATTATGAACAAAATTAACAAAAACGTATTATGAACAAAAATTAACAAAAACATATTATGAACAAAAATTAACAAAAACAAATTTTGACCAATCACTAAACAATAATAAATACTAACCTGAAGGATCCCATCTTCCAATCTTTCACCATATTTAATTAATATTGATACGTAGTTGTCCATCACAACAAAATCAAAAATTTTCAAAGAAAAAAAAAACTTCAATTCCTCAACAGTGAGAAGATTTTTGGCAGAAAATTGAAGAGAGAGAAACGTTGAACAAAAAAAAGGATAAAATCAGAATTTTAATTAAGTTTAACTAATTTGAGTGAATTAAGGAAACTAAATATTCTTAATAAGTTTGAATTCCTTAATTCGTGCTAATTAGTAATTATCTACACTCAATTCAAATTAAATTAACACCCCTATTTCTGTTTTTTACCTTTTTGCCTTAAAAAATGTTTTTTTTTGTTTTTTTTATCTTTTTCTTTTTTTTAAAACAAATGTTTTCAATTATTAAAAACAATTTTTTTTTAATAAATTGTTAGAACCTGAAATATTTAATGTTACAACTTGAAAGTTTAAATCTATTGCTATAACTTGAAAATATTAATATAATATATGTCATATATGAAATTTATACTTCTAAAATTAGCTCAATAAATAAAGATGTTCGCCTCAATCCATGATTTGTTTTAACATTAGGAGATGGGCTATCAGGTTTGGTTTTTGGGCTTCAAATGAGTGGGTTTCATGTGCTGTTTTGGATGGGCCGATATTTTTTTTTGTAAAAATCATCTGAATACACACCTATTTTAACCTTATTTTCTTAAAATTTCTACCGTTTCAAAAATTACATAAATCCCTCTTTTCCTCGTATTCTCTCACTTTTCCAAATACATCACTAGTAACATTTATTCCCACAATTTATGTTCATTTTTTCACGCCTCAAAACACTTCATGTATAATCGCTATCTCCATTACTCCATTTTTGAATTTCAAATCTTTTCTCTTTCCAGTTCATCAATTTCAAGTTATTCAAGAAGTAGATCTCCGGTTCATCGATTTTCATCACTTTAGTTTTCTGGTAAGAGCTTTGGGTCGAGATCCATGGGCGACACCATTGTTGAAAGTGAAAAAAAGCTATGGAGTTGATATATATTAAAGGACAAAGTGTAGAATGATTTCTTTATTATTTTTTTATTTTTTTTGCTTTCGGCAAATCAGATTGTTTATTTTTTTTATATTTTTTTTGTTCATCTTTTTAATTTATCAAGTCGATTTTGATTCTCAAATTAATGTATAATTCTTTTGTTTCAACTTTATGATGCATTACAATTTTAACATGTACAATGTATCGTGTTCAAATATTAGTTTTGATACATAACTCTAATTTATTGATATACAAATTATTATGTATCATGATTATAGTTATGTATTGAGAAAACACATAAAAAAATTCTAAACTTGGCAACACAACTTACTTTAGCACTTAAATTACACGGGCGTTTAAATACCCCCTTAACATCTTTGAAGTGAATTAAATACAACCCTGAGAATAGAATACCACTCTCGCATATGTAAGCACCGCGTCATTAATTTTCAAGCTTATTCACCTTTTTTCTTAAACATTTTCTTAAAATTCATTACACTAATCAATTAATTAAAAATGCATTTTAAAATCAAAATTGCCCCATCTTCTTCCACCCTTTCTCTTCTATCCCTCCCCCTCCCTTCTTTCTTCTTTCTTGATTTTCACCATTTTCAACCCTCACTAATTTCTTCTTTTTCCCGAATTTCCAGCCTTTAATTGTTGTTTTCTTCTTCAACATTCATCAATTTTATTTTATTTTTAAATAGCATACTTACTTTTTCTTCTTCGAACTCTCTCTCTCCCACAAATCTGTCCCTTGGAGAATAATATTTTTTGAAAGTTATTTTTTTCTTAACAACTCAAATAAAAAATGAAGGTTGTGTAAGAAAGTTGATAGACCCACATTTTTTGCATCATAACTAATTGAATTCAAAATGGATTACTAAAAATTCAAGAAAGCTTACATTCAATAATATGAATTAGGTGTTGGGTTTTGTGATTAATAAAGGGCAGGTGAGGTGAGGGATGAAGATGAAGGAAAACTTTTAATATGGAAGAAGAAAGGTATAAGAAGTGCTTTAGTGGGGAAGAAGACAACAAAATAAAGAGAGAACAAAAAAATTAAATATATTTTTTTTTAAAAAAATTGAACCCACAAATTTCATTTTCTTCTAAACAAGAAATTTCACATTTTCTTTAACTTTAACTTGTAAAAAAAATTAAAAAATATTAGTTATATATTGGCCAGTAAAAAAATGTCATATGTATGATTTTACCTTTCAGTTTTTTAATTTTTATTATTTCACGCACTTTGAGGAGAGTGAGTACACTCACTTTGCCACATTAGCTCTTAGGGTGGTACTTAATCAGTTCAAAATTGTTAAGGGGGTATTGAAACGCCCGCATAGTTAAAGTACTAAAACAAGTTTTGTTGTCAAGTTCGGGGTGGGGGGGTGGGTGGGTGGGTGGGTTTGATGTGTTTACTCTTATGTATTTGATATATAACTATTACAAATTTCATTATATCTTACTACCAGATATATACAACCAAATTTATTCAACTAGAAGATTATGTATTTGTAGACATTATCAAATGTTATACATAAACACTAACGTTTTATAACAAAAATCAGTTTGTATCATATTTATAGCTATGTATATATCACATGACTATGTTATGTATATGTCACATAACTTTGTTATGTATATAACATAATTATGTATCAGATGTTGTTATGCAACATTGTTTCATAACTAAATCAGTTTGTATCATATTCCTAATTTTTCGTTTATGATACATAACTATGCCAAATTGTCGAATTGATGATGTATTAGATGTTGTTATGTATTTGTAGTCCTTCGAGTAACATTTTAAGACATAGTTGCACCACTTGTTTAACGCAAAGTATATCGAATTCAACAAATTTCAAACTTTATTGTATGTATCAGATACATATCAACTAACCACAATGCTATGTATCAATCACAAAAAAACGCTATTGAGAACAATTACATGTATAATATATCTTATAATATTTTTTCAATTAAAATAAGATACATAAATAGTAATGTATCATACCCAATTTTATGGGCATAATACATAAATAATAATTTATACTACATATATTTGATACATAAAATCTACCACACTATTTATACTTAAAATTTACAAAAAGCTAATACATATAAATTCAACTAGTTGCTCTATCAATGTTTGTGCTTCTACTTTTGTCATTTCTTTACTCTCCAGAAGCAGTGAGAGTTCGAATTTGACATTTAGTATACAAGTATATAGTTAATGTCGATGGAGGAGGAAACATTGTGTAGGTGGCATCAACGATGGGAAGGAAGAGGTTGAGAGCCCTTAGAGAAGTTCAAGAATTTCTTCAAACCCTAACAAAGATGTTCATGGTGTATCTTCTCAAATGTATTGACAAGATCGACATATTCATGTCGTATCTATTCAATTTTTCAAAATTTTGATTCAAAGTTGAAAGGTTTTTTAAAGAATGGGGAGAAGGAATTTAAATTTTGAATTGTGTCAATCTGTTATGTTTTGCCAGAGATTGATTCCCACAACAACGTGATTTCGTAATTTATGCTTTTTGTTCTTTAATTTTATGTTTCTTTTCCTTTTTAGTGTAACAAAAAATTCAATTTATGTATATAATGGATTGTACCCGATTTGTTTGCTATGTATCTGAATGACACTATTTTGGAGGGATTTTTGTAAATAAAAAAAATAGTGATAGGATGTAATTTACTCCTTACACTATGAGATTCCTAAAAATTTTACATTTTCTTTTTAAAGTTAACTTCTCCAACTCAAATGAAATTTAAAAGTTAAGTTCTAATCATGTAGGGTATTGTTATTAATTTTAATTTTAATATAATTATGACCGTTGTAAATTTGAACTTTAAATTATAATCATATAGTGTAGTGTTATCAAATGAAGTTTGAAATAATTGTAACCTTTGTGAATTTTAAATTTGAATTTTCAAAGTTAAAACTTAAAAGTCAATTTTTAAACTTTCAACATTCTCAACCGAAAACCAAGATTCGACTTGCATGTGTTAAAGCATATAGTCTGAGTAGCATGATGTTCACATCTATAAATATCACTACACATTCCTCTTCATTTTTTACACAATCGGCATCTCTCTATCTATGTTTTCTTCTTAATTCTTGCTTACCATTCTATTTCAAACTTTCAAGTTTCAATTCTCAACTTTCATTTTCCATGAAATTAAATGAACTAAAATATTTTTAATGTAGTGTAATATTTTCAATTTTGAATTAGAATTAGAATTAAGATATATATATATAAAAATATACAAACAATATAATATATATATATAAAATATACATACAATATATATCGAATGTTTACAAAATAAACTATGTATGAAATATATACTGTGCATGCATACGCGCGCGCACACACGTGAGTGCATAAGATAGATACTAGCGCGCATACACACACAAATGTATCAACTTGGTAATGAATTGACATTATCAAATAATAATAGAAAGTAACCTCATTTAACATATATGGAAGAAAAAATTGATACAACAAGAAGTGTAAAGTTGGTGTTGTTACATTTAGTTAGTCCGTATAGAGGGTATATTGCTCTATTTTTTATTTTTGCGAAAATTAAATACATGTGTGTCATCAGGTTGACGTTAAATTGTTCGCTTAAGATATGAATGAGGTGAGTGGGAAGGATAGAGGCCTATTTTACATCAGGTCATAAGATGAGATTAAAATAGAAAAGAAATTGCAGCTGCAAGTTTGTAGAATCGTGAAAAGTCGAAGGATTGAAGCACTTTTAGATTTTTTTTCCCCTCGAAATTTAACATCTACAAAATATAGAAATAGTGAGTAGTCATCAGAAAACTTCCAAGTAACTCAGCATGAGAAAAGGTATACTTGCCATATTCATTTGTATCAACTGCATGGAAGAGAATTTTAAAAATCACTAAGCTAAAAAGAGGTAACATAACTTAATTTCATGGAGAATATATACCAAGCATATGAGTGACATTACCAACACAATTAACTATTGAAATCTTAAGTGGCTATTTGTAATATTGAAGATACTGAACATAAGCAGGAGAGGAAAAACACTCCATATGCATTTATAAATGCACATTTCTAAAGTAACTCAAGTCGAAGAGAAGAAAAAGTTATTGCTATAAATTTGAGAATGCATATTTGCAAACCCGCAACATAAATTAAATTTTACTTTATTGTTCGATTTAGTTGAAACATGTTTTCAATCATATTAATAGAAAAAATTCTTCAACTATATTAAATAAGTTATTGTACACGAAAATAAGAGAAAAACTTAGCAAATCGTGTTGTGGTAATAATAAGAATCGTGAAAAGATTGAAGATATTTCTTAACTTGAATAGCTCACAGAGAAACTTTATCTTAAAATAAGCACTCATAATTTTCAAGGTCATTGACGAAGAAGTAAGAACACACCCTAATCCACATTGTTAACGTGTAGAGGTTAAATATTAGGAGCATATCAACTTCGGTTGTTCTATAAACATGAGGAGTACTCGACCAACAAATTACTTCTTTGGTGAAGAGATTTTCATTAGGTTATTGAGCAGAAAAATTATTCTTGTTGTACAACATTTTTAAGTATCACTCGAAGCCTTATTCATCTCTTTCATACAGGGATCAACCATCACTTTAGACATTAAAATACTTTCAACTTGTTAACCAACCTTTTTATTCCTTCATTCAAGTGAAAATCTATAAATAAATTTCAACTTTAATTATCTTTATTCTATGTAGTGATTGCAAAAAGAGTTGGGTTAACCTTAAAACGATGAAAAGAAAATGTTGATTATTAGAGGGAAGTTGTAATATATGTTTACAGAAAGAATAAAAAGAGAAATTTTCTAGTAACATTCATTAGCAACTCCAGTTTAACTTAAGTTGTAAAGTGTATATAAAGTTGAGTTGTCATTCAACTCTAATAAGTGGATCAGTAATTAAGATTATGAGTTTGTAGCAATTCGATTAATTATAGAGATAAAGTGTGACCATAAATCAAATAATTATCACTACTTAATTAAGTTGTGATTGGTAGAAGAGTTCATAAACTTCAATTCTTGAATCCTCTTTTCACATACCCACTTTTGACAAAGAAATCAAGTAGATGCAAGAATTAAATACAATCAAAAGTACTAAGGAAAGTTTTTTTAAGAACCTTCAGTCTTGTTGGTACATCTTTACTTCCTACAACTTGTTCTCTGTTGCTGAAGCTATCTTTTAAGAGAATAATTTTTGACGCAATATTAAGCAACAATAAGACACACAAGTTGGGGAAATGTATGAAGTAAGGTACGAAAATTGGTGAAAGTTATGAAAGCTAAACCAATTTATTTACATCTGAAGTAAGTCAAATTTTCGGAATCAATGAACTACTACATTCAATTCAAAACATTTAGTTCAACTTTACTCTCAACTCTTGGGTTAAATTTTTTGAGTAAATAGGAAACTTCCGTACAAATGTAACAACTTCAAAGGGTGAAATTATATATAGTAAAAAATCAGGAGTCAATGTTGAATTTGCTTAACTACACCTTTTTTTATAACCCGTTGACAACAATATTCTGCAATTTTGCCTCCATATTATGTTGAACTATTATATCCTTTCTATATTAGATGGATTTTTCCAATTTGCTTGAAACACTTGTTTTCGTTATCGATACACTAAGAGGGATGAACAACAACCTGCAAGACCTGTTGCTTTTTACTATATAGTTATGGTAAATGAACAGGTGTACTTCATAAAAAGTTTCTTAAGCTCTGCAAAAATTACATTTAAGATTCAATGAGGAATTTTTGCAAACACCTGGGGAGCTAAATATATATACAGGGTAACAACAAAATAAAAAAAATATACAAGAAATTCAATGAACGGCATACCACAAAGAGAAAAACAGAGTATTCATAATTATACAGAAGCACAGAGAAGCAAGGCACTCACTGATAAAATTCATGGGCAATATGAACTATGGTAGTATCACAAAGAATAAGCGAGAAGACAAACAATTCCAAGAGAAATGGACACTGAAGTTGAGAAGATGAAAACAAAACGACAGAAACGATAGTTGTAAAAAAATTGGACTACACGTGGTCATCTCAAAATGTTCTTGTTGATGACATAGATATGTCGATGTGGTGTGTTATTATTGCCTTTTATCATATAGTATCAACCTCTAAGGCTTAAATCACAGGAGAAATGAATTATGTATAAAAATCGTGACCAAGTGAAAATGCCTTTCATAATTCTTATCTAGATGACAGCTCTTATAAAACACTGTATTTTAATTTTTTTACTTCTTAGTTTCACTCAATTTCTTTTAATGACAACAAAAATCGTTGATTCAAATTTCCACGTTGAATTAGAGCTAATTTTTTTTTTTTTTTGAAAAGAATGACTAAATTTAAGAAGAAAAGACTAAAAGTTTTGAACATACTTCACTTGATTTTCTTAAACTCAAATATACATTTTTGCAGTTGAATTTTGCATCGTGACTTCTCAGAAGCTGTCTCTAACTTCGACGATAAATTAAATTAGTTGTGCCATCGATATAAGCTTCATATCTCATTTTTTCATGTTTAAAGATTTGGAGAATTCGATGGAAACAGAAAGGATAAATCTTGTTCTTGCAAAGTCTATCTGATTTTTGATGGTAGAAGCGGTTCGACTTCAGTTTGTATTGGGCTCATTTAGGTATTTTTTTATCTGTATTTTGAATCCCTTTTGGGTCTCCCTAGTAAAAAAGTTTTCATAATATATTTTAATTCACTTCACTTTGAAAATTTTGAATAAAATAAGAAAAAAACAATTGATCCCTTAGATGAACGAACTTAGAAATAACAACTTAGAAAAATCTTGATATTAGTACCATCAAAATTGATATCTCACTAATATAACCTACATAGCATCAGAAAAGTAGGATCAACACATGAAGACAATAACCAATGATATAAATATGATAAGTTGGTCAACTAAACTATTTAAAAGAGTCTAATAATCTCGCCAATCAGTATATAAGTGAAGAGTTAGTGCTCAAGTGGAAGACTATGAGAGGTGTGAACATCTCTCTTCCGCTCCCTCTCCCCCCCTCTCTCTCTCCCTCTCCCTGTTAGCATAAAACCTCTTAAGTTCATAAGTTATTTTGGACACATTATATTTACACCATCAAGATTTTGTTCTCAGTATTAAACACACGACATAGCTATTTTCTTACTTCATATTCACTATATTTTATTGCTATTGTAATTTATTTCATTATTATCTCATTCATAAAATCTATTTAATTCACGTGCTTTTAAATCATTTTCACAAATTCAACTGTACCATTTTCGAGCATACAAATATATAAAATAAAAAAAGGAAATCTAAAAAAAGCATTGAATGTTTTTTTTTTTTTTTAAAAAAAAAACAGTATCATTGGATTCAATATAGAAATTACACACAGTTATAGTAAAACTTTACTAAATTAATACCCGGTAAATTAATAATCTTTCTAAAATAATATTTTTCTTCGATTTCGATTTGGGCCAATGAAAAAATACCCATTTCGATAAGATAATAAAATAATATATTTTCAGAAGACCCCTATATAAATATAACTTATTAATATTATAAATAAATTAATTTTTTCTTAAAAGTACAAATATATTTAATACAATACAATGAATTATGATTCTATTTTGTTTGTTTTCTGTTAAAATTTTGATCTAGTTGAAGTTTACCTCTAACTTTTCTAATTGCAAGTTTTGATGTCTTTTCAAACTGCACCATAAAATTTAATTGATCGTTTGAGTGTATTTGATATTGTACCTTTAGTCTGGACTCTGGACTAACTTTTAAATGATTTTTTTTTCATCAAGCCATGACTACAAATCTTTTTAGTGCATGTAGAGTGATTTTTTTTGTACTCACACAGTCCTTTACATATCTAATTTGCTATTGTTGATTTTGTGACACCTTTTAAATGAGAAATCATTTTTGAATATGGTTTCAAGAAATTTCCTATGTTGCTTCTATTATTTATTCTCTCACATCATGCATTGAATATTTTTAGTAAAGATACAATGAATAATATTTGATTGTTAAGAAATAATGAACGTTATGTATAATGAATTTATTCTTACAATGAATCATTAAATTCTGAAATTTATTTTACAATAAATCATTTAACAAAAATATATATTACAATGAATCATAAACATTTATTTGTACTTTATGTATAATGAATTTATTTTTTATATGAATTTAATAAATATGATACGCAATTTAGTAAGATGCAATGATTTTGATGTATTCATTATACTTTACTATTATAATTTTTTTTATGTAAATTCAGTAAATATAATATATATAAATTAGTAAGATATAAGAATTTTTACGTAATCAAAATTAATTTTTATTAAATCTCAAAATACTCTTTTATTAATTAAGATAATAATTTGATAAAATAATAATATTTCATGTTCTCACCTATATTTATTTAGTGCGATTTTACCGCAGAAATTACACAAAGTTTTATGAATCGTCCAAACAAGACGCAAAGAATTGCCAGCGAATACTGCTGAAGTCTCAGTGCTGATGAGGCAAACAGTACTCCCAACCTAACTGTACTTTTCAGGTTTCATATTTTTTCAACCTATACATACATACATATAGAGAAAGAAAGAGTAGAGAGAAGAAGAAGAAGAAGAAGAAGAAGAAGAGGGTTGTTTTGGTTTTGCACAAAAGAGGAGAAAACATGGAGGAAGGACAGTGTGAAGAGGAAGTGCTTGGTTCAAGCTTGACAATGGAGAAAGTTGCTGCTGCTAAGCAATTTATTGAGAATCACTACAAGACCCAGATGAAGAGTATTCAAGAACGCAAAGAAAGGTAATTTCTTCAAACAAAAAAGAATATTTCTTGTTTATTTTATGTGGGGTCAAATTAGTTTGATGGTCTTTGTTTATTTCTGCTTGTTTTTTCTTCTTCAAAGATCTGTTGTTAGCACTAGCTTTTTATGTATTCATAGCTGGAAGTAGATAAAAAGGGTTGCGGGTTTTTGGGATTCATGATTTTTTTTTTCATGTTTGGAATAATTTGACTTGATTTATAGTTATACTCAGTTGGATCAGCTGGTTGAACTAAGGGAATATTTCTGTGATAAAGATTTGGGGCATTTTGGCATCAGGGAGTTGGTGCATTAAATCACAAGTATCCTTTTTTTGATTTTGTTGCATTATCAGTATTGGAATGAAACTGGCCCAAATGCAACAGAATGGATATGGAAGATTCATAAAGCTGATGCCAAGCTAGTTTGAGGTGGAGATATAACTGTTGTAGTACTATGTCTGAATGTATCACTTGCCATCATGAATTCTTGAGTTAAGCTGCTTACTCTATGATGGTCACCTTATCATGCTCTAGGACAAGTATTTGTTCTTCGACATTGTTGGAAAGCTGTGAGATCTGGCCTTTTTTCAAGCTTGACATAGAGAAACCCTTTGACCAATAATTTATCTTAACTTCTCCCAATTCTAAAGATAATGGGATTTAGTGAAAGGTGGATAAATCACTATTAGTATAGTGAAGTACTCAGTTTTGATTAATCGGGGTCCCTGTTGGCTTTTCTCGCCATAAAAAGGTTTCAGGCAGGGAGACCTCCTTTTCCTTTTCTTTTCATTCCAGAAATGGAGTATCTTAGCAAAATGCTAGAGAAAGCCAAACATTTACAGTAGATTCAGCAATTTGGGAATTCAATTTTGAGTATCCCACTGGTTGTATGCAGATGATACACTATTTTTTTGTGGTGCAGAAAGGTCCAAAGCATCCATCTCAAACTTACATTGCTCATGTTTGAAGCTATGTCAGGGGTACATATCAACATGCTCAAAAGCATTATTTATCAGTCAATGAAGCCCCTAATTTATAGGAGTTCACAGAAATTCACCACGACTTATTTGGGGTTTACTCTGGTTGCTAGATTTAAATCCTCTGAGATCTGGAATGGGGTGAGAGAGAAGTATGAAGAAAGGCTGGCTTCCTTGCAAAAGTACTATCCCTCTATTGGTGGAAAATAAACATTAGTAGCTTTTAAAACAGCATCCCCATTTATTTTATGTCTCTTTTTCCTTATTCTAATCAAGGTATAAAAGCAGCTTGCTAGAATCGAAAGATCTTTTTTTGTGGGAAGGGAACGGTCTGGGTTATGATATCAAAGTGATCCAAAGTTATTCAACCAAAACTACAAGGCACGTTAGGTATAAAAGATCTAGCAGCCCACTACAAGTGTTTGTTGATGAAATGATTGTGAAGATACAACTTAGAGGAATTAGGTATGTGGGAACAAGAAGTCAAACTGTCAAACACAAATATGAAGAGCAAAATCATTGGTACACTATGCTCTCATGGTGCTGATCTTTGGAAGTTCATTAGCAAACTTTGGGCTGAATTTTCCTTGAAATCCTCTTTCAAAGTAGGTAACGGAACACATTATTTTTTGGAAAGAAAAATGGTTAGGCAACACTGCTATAAAAGATGAGTATCCAGGCCTCTTTCAGATAGCGAGTGATGCAGAGTCAACTATAACGTAAACAGGGAGGGCAACACATGGAACCTGATTTCAAGGAGAAATGTATACAATTGGGAGATAAATAATCTACTGAACCTGCTAGCTAAACTGGAAAGACACATAGTTAACTCTCAGGAAATAGACAAATTAAAATAGGGAAGCTCAAGCCTCAAGCGATGATTCATTTTTAGTCAAGGGAAGGTATGCACATTTATGCATTTCTTCGTCTTTCACTCACCGAATGGTGTGTGTCCTCTCCCCTTTTGGATCTGGGTAAGCGCAACCACTGGTAAACACTTAACCTCTTATCAACAAGGTATGGTGAGGGGACCTGATTAGGCTCTTGACCCCTCGATTCCCGAGAAACTCGGTGTTCTCGAAGTTTTTCGAAGCCTGGTCCTAACAATGGCTATGACTGATTATAGCCTTGGAAATTAATACGGAGAACAAAGTTAGCGACAAAAGTAATATGTTTCAGCTGGACAACCTTAAATAGAGCCTGTTCCACTCAAGGAAACCTCAGCAAATTCAGCTGGTAAATAGGTGCTATAAGTGTCAGATTAATTCAAAAAGTGTTAATCACCTACTCCTCCACTGTACAGTAGACCTTGAAAGCTAAATGTTTACTTTTCTGTTTAGCTGGTGCAGCTTGACACCTATAATTAATATTGATCATCTTTTGGATTTTTTCAGCTCCTTAGTATTAGCTTAACTGTATTAGAGTTGACAATCTTTGTTTTGCAACTTTCAGACATCTTCTTGATGCCATCTCTGAAATCTACCCCTTATAAAAACAAAGTCATATGTTGAGACCATATAAGTGTAACCTGTCCAATCCCCAAGTTCCCCATTTAAAATAAGTGTAACCTAATCCTCAAGTTCCCCATTTGAAAAAAAAGTGTAACCTGTCCAATCCTCAAGTTCCCCATTAAAAAAAAAGTGTAACCTGTCCAATCCCCAAGTTTGGATGGGGAATAAATTAATTGAAAGGTAAATTGGACTGCTTAGATATCCTATTTTCATTTCTGTTTTTTTTTTTTGTTTTTGTTTTTTTTTCCTTCAAGATCTGTTGGTAGCATTGGCTTCTTATGTGTTCATAGCTCGAGTTAGGTAAATGTGTTATGGGGCTTTGCTGGTGTCGTGATTCTTTCTTATTTGGAATAATTTGACTTAATTTAGTTATGCCAAAATTGGATCCACTACTTGAACAAGGAGATATAGTTGTGGTACATAATCGGGCCATTTCGGTGGTGACTTGACACAGAGCTGATGATGCATTACGAGTATATTATTTCAATTCGGCTACATTGTGAGTAGTGGAATGAAACAGGTCCAATTGAAGAGGAATGAATATTGAGGAGTCATATTGCCGATCCAACTAGGACGGGGGGGGGGGGGNGGGCTGAGTGTTGTTGTTGTATTATGTCATGTCTAAATGTATCACTTGACATGAACTCTTAAGCTGCTTACTCTATGATGATCACATTATGTTATCTGGGATGAGCTTTTGACTTTGACGTCTTTGGAACGCAGTGAAAGTTATATATTGAAATCCCTACTTTTAGCTGTTTTTTATGGATGATCAGAGTTTTAAAGGTTCAGATTGACTAGGTCAGAGTGACAAAATTGCAAATGCCAAATTGGGAATCAATTAGGGAGATCAGGCTGAGCAGTTTTATGCTTTCTTGTCTCATGGGTATGGAAGTTGTGTAATAGAATCAAGAAATTTATTACAGTATAAATCATAAAATGACGGCCTGTTAAGCATAATTACTATTTTATCTAAATGGAATGTACTTTAATGTAATTTCCGAAGGATATAAAAGCTGATCAACATTTTGTTTTGAGGTATTGTACTTATATGGTAGTATACATTAGGAGCACGTATGAGATGCCTGTTATAAAAGATTGGGTGCTATTGTAGAAAAGCATGTTTTCTATGATGTTAATTGCTTTTGTTACATTCTTGTATGCAAGGATGCTTTTGTTACATCTTGTATGCAAGGATTTTTCTCCATCACATTTCTTCATCAATTAAAAAAGAAATAGCAATTTAACCTTTTAAGCAAACATGAAAGTTGATAAATAATGAGATAAATAATAAGCAAGGAAAAGGAAATAGCTCTATGTTAATATATATTTAGGATCTACAACTATCACTATGTTAATTTCCTGTAGGATCTATAATCTTGATTATCCTTCCTATTTTAGAATGTGTACATCACTATTTAAACCCGCAATAGCTTGAGAGTATAACTGAGTTACACTTCTCTAAATATCTTCCTTGTCTTATAATTGTTACAACATTGTTTAAAAATAGGCGTTGGATTCTAGAAAGAAAGTTAGCATCTTCAGATGTGCCTAAAGAAGAGCAAATGCATCTGATCAAAGATCTAGAGCAAAAGGAGACAGAGTTTATGAGACTGAAGAGGCACAAAATATGTGTGGATGATTTTGAACTTCTAACAATTATTGGCAGAGGAGCCTACGGTGAGGTCAGTATTATTCCTTTAAGGTCTGAGTTTTGTTTGTTCATGTTGAAAGTAAATGATTTCCTTTCATAATTTTCTGTTTCCATTTCTACTGTATTTGCATTATATTCATACAAATGCTTGGATACAAAGAAACTGATAAAAGTAATCTACTTCTAACATCTATATGGCACTTTATATTTTGGTAAATTCCAAAAGATTGACATTTCTATTCATAAAATTGCAATTTCCACAAATTGTCCCTTTCGGTACATCAGGTTAAGGAAAATTCAAATTCATTTGATGTTTTAATTTAATCTAGAATGGTTCCTCTATAAAACAAACTTTTCAGCCAGTATAGTATTATTTTTCCATCTCAATTGACATTACACAAAAGTCAATAATTATTTTAAATTCCGTATACTGTCAAATCTCGTCCAATAAAATTTATGGGGGGAGTAGAAAGTACATGCTATTTTGAGTGCTCACTTAGACTATTTTCCTGGTATGCAAGCATTTGAAATGACACAAAAATCTTGAGGATTAGTCAAGACGATCTGGACATTTTCTCTTTTTTCAATCCCCCCCAACCAAATGACCCCTGAGGGTATGTCTTGTTGTCTCCTTATGTTATTATGTTGGGGAACCCTTATCTCATGAATTAACTTTTTGGATTTAGGCCCAAGGTTCATTTTATGAACGCCTACCATGTTAGATGTCAAATAACAACATACAGACATAATCAGTCTAAAGTCTAACCTGAACAGTGATTGCAGGAATTTCCAAAAATCAGTCATCTTTTTTAAAAGACAAGTTCTACCAGAACAGACTACATAAGAATGAAACATTCAGTGAATAAAGTTACATTTCCTGTCCTAGAAAAAACTATTATTCTATTTTAGGGAGAAGTGGGACTATAATTGCTAGCATCGCTTGGGACCATGACTACACAAGAACAAGGTTTCAATGAATGAAGTTGCACCTCATGTCCCATAAAGAACTATCTATTCTATTTTGCGGGCAAGTGGGGACTATTATGGCTATGCACCTCTTGGGACCATGAGTATCGTCTTCTCTATCTGATTCGATATCTATGTTAGCATTAATGCTCATTGCTGGCTTCCATGGTTGAAGTTGGAGTCAGTATTCAAATATCCTTGGGGAGAAAATCGAAATGACTCACCTCAAGAGGTTTTGTTTGGACAATGCCAAGAAAGATTACTGGGGTCTTGCTTAGCTGGAAAGAAGCAGGTGTAGGATTGACTCACAAGATAGATGGAGGATGGTCCATGCTTGCATTTGGTTGACAATCTGGAAAGAGAGAAATTCTAGATGTTTTGAAGATGTTAGCAGTTCAGTTCAGAGGATTAAGTTGAATTGCTTTAGACTTTTATGCTTTTGGTATAACCAAAGCAGTGTTGTGAAAGGCGATCGCCTCGTCGCCAATGGCGAGAGGCGAGGTGAGGCAATCCTTCATCGCCTTTTAGCTTTGTGGCGAGGCGATCTCCAAAAGGCGACAAAGGCGAGAGGCGAGAAAGGTGTCACCTTTTGTATTTTCTTTTAAAAAGACGACCAATTTAGGGTTTTAAAAGTTAAAAGGTAACTTTAGGGTTTTCGACTAGACTCCTCGGGCGACCAGCCAGAATTTTCCGGCGACTCCAAAGTCCAACCAATACGTTCTTTCTTCTTCAGATTTTTTCTTCCTTTATTTCTTTTTCATTCTTCTTCTTTAGACTTCAAGGTCACTTCTACCCTTGTTTTTTTTCACTGTTTTGATTTTTTGTTCTATTTTTTTCTCGTTCAAGTTCTAAGTATGTACTATCTATTTTCAGTTTTTGAATTGAAATATTTGCTTATATGTTATTGCTATTGAGGTTTTGATTATTTGATTATGCAATTAAATATTTTAATTTTTTGGTATTAATTGGGCCGCACTTCAGAAAAGAGAGCGCCTTGCCACTTGCCTTGCCTTGTGGCAAAGCAGACCCTTGTCGCCTTTTATCTCCTTTCGCCATCCAAAACACTGAACCAGAGATACATAGAAGATATTGCTTCAATGATAGACACCATAGTGTTTTGTTAAGGTCTCCAGTGCAGTTTTCTTCTTTTTCACTTGTAAATATGGTTTCAGCACATCCTTACTACTGTTTTGATTAATATATACAAAATGTTACCTTCTCAATAAAATAAAAATAAAAATAAAAATCACTATCTTCACCAATATCTTCTTCTTCTGTGTACATGGATTGTACTGCTATTGAACTTATCTTTTTACAGAACATTCCTGATTCTAATACGTGGATACATGTGCTCTGCAGGTAAGATTATGCAGGGAGAAGAAATCTGGTAACATATATGCCATGAAGAAGTTGAAGAAATCTGAAATGCTCATCAGAGGACAGGTGAGAAGAGCAATGTTGCCTTCATTATTTTTTATTTAGTTGTCATTATACGCCTAGTTTTATCAATGTTGCTTCTACTCTCTGGTAGAGTATGTAATTATGATGCTAAGATACCTCAGAATTGGAAATTGGCTGCCTGTACACATTGACATACCACTGGTGATGGTGATATACTGCCAAGCTGTGTAGCCTAATTCAGCCTATATCCTCTTGCTCGCACTTATTTATCTTTTATATAGCCATTATTTGTATATTTCAGCGCTATTTCCTTGCTCATTATTTATCTTTTTCCTTTCTCTTGGGAGGGATGACCCTTGGAGGCATGACGGATGGGGTTGTCTGCGGGTGATTGAAGAACATTTGCAGAGGGTTCTTCTCTTTTAATTGAAATGACCTTAAAAATCAATAGTACACCACTCCAATAAGATAAAATGGAACAAAAGCTAACATTGCTTTGATGCACTGACTTCTCATTACAGGTATCACTTAGAGTCTGTTTGGATTGGCTTACTTTAGGTACTTTTAAGCCAAAATAACTTTTAAGCACTTTTATAGTATTTGGGTAAGATAAAAAAGTGCTTTTAAGCACTTTTTTAAGCCAAAATACCAAAAATAAGCCAAAAGTCATAAGTTAGAATTCCTAAAACTTATGGCTTTTGGCTTATGAGCCCATCCAAACAGACTCTTAGTTTGCTGTCTGAGGATGATGCTTTCCAAGCAAAATAGGTTTTATTTTTTTCTTTGTTTAGCTGCTCGTATACAATAAATACTTTCAATTAATTAATCATATAAATTAGATAACAATCATTATATGGAAAGTAAAACTTTTTTTTCAGCTATGATTCTCTGGAACATTATTAAAAAAGTTTTTTTGTTGAACTAGTCATCTCTAGAAACTTTTCTGAAGATTTCAAATGTGTAAATTTAATTTCCAATGGGTGGAGAAGTGGATACCAGAATCTTTGGATTGGATAAGTTATGGAATACACACACACACATATATATATACTCTCAGGCACAACTATCGAGGTAAATCTCTATGTCACATTTCCGATGTTCTAACAACTGCTCAGGCAATGGCGGTCACCATGGAAGATTTAACCATATTTATAATCTGAAGATTCAGTGTGAAACAAAAAGTGATCCCGAAGGGATAAAGAGGGAGATTGTATCCTTTCATCAAACATTTTATGCTGAAACTTAAAATTGGAGGCATGATTTCAATATATTGGGCTGTCCACGCATCATAGAAGAGGAATAGAATGGATGCAAGGAGAGTTTGATGAATAGGAAGTATTGGAGAGTCAAAATGTGTGATGCATATAAAGCTCCTGATCTAGATGGGTATTTTACGGGAACACAAACGCTGGGATATTGTGAATGAAATATCATGAAGACACTGTAGAATTTTTACAGACAGGATTTCTTTGAGAAGAGTTTATTGTGTCGTATGTGGCCTTGATCCCAAAAAAGAATGATGCTAAGGAATTGTGAGATTTCAGATCAATCAGATTGATTGGCAACGTATACAAGATCATTTCGAAGTTATTGACTCAGAGGCTTAAGAGAATGGTGAATTAACTTGTGGATGGACATCAAATAGCTTTATGAAGTTTCGTCAGATTATGGATGTTGCTTTGATTGCCAATGAACGTGTTGACCAGAATTAGAGGATAAGTCCCTGAACTTGATATTCAAAAGGCATATGACCATGCTAATTGGGACTTTCTTATAAGGTTCTTAAGGGATATAGACTCGGGGAGAAAGTTAATTAGATATTAGCAATTTTATTAACAGGGGAAAACATGCTCTCCTCCAATTTACATGTAGTCCAGAAACAGCTTTAGAAGTGGTCAAATCAGCCTCACGTGCCTCAGTTGATCAGCACTAGCTTCATAGAATACCAAAAAGCCATCTACATAAAGGAAATGAGACAGCCTTCTATGTTTGTCACTTTAAACCCTTCAATCTAACCTTTTCACCATTCCGCTTGCCACCTTCAACATGATATTAAGCCCTTAGTAGAGATAATAATGAACAAGAAAGGTGATCGTGGATCACCTTCTCTTATACTTCTTTCAAAGGGAAAGAACCTTCTAGGTAGCTATTAACAAAAATGGAAAAATCTTACAGATATAAAGATCTTAGCAGCTAGTTCAGCTTGTGAGGTGGGTTCATTTCCCACCATCTACTACGTCGGACTATCTCTTGGCTCAAAAAACAAATTTCAGGAAATTGGGAAGAGGTGTTAAAAAGGTATCAAAAGGATTGGCAGAATGGAGGATTCAATCTCTCTCATTGTTTTTTTTGCTGGGGTTGGGGGTGTTTGAATAGTGTTCTTGATGCACTTACTATCTATGTTATGTTGTTATTTCCTCCACTAGCTAAGATGGGAGAATAATTGACTCCCTGAGGAGGAACTTCATCTGGCAAGGTAACCGAGACTAAGAGAATTGTTCATTTGGCAAACTGGAACACCCTAATTCTGGTATTTTCAACATTGTGAACATGCCTGAAGCAAACTAGGTTATGGAGAAAAAAGGCTGGAATATCAACTTCTTAAAAGATGCTTAAATTACTGGGAAATTGATGAAATTGCTGAATTCTTTAAGGCTTTGAAGCTTTTTCAAGATTTTAGTAACACTAAAGATAAGATGCAGTGGAACATAGCTAAGAATGATTGTTTCAGTCAAATCTGCTTATTAATTCCCTCACAAATACTAGACAACGTGGAGCCTTTTGGCCATAAAAGTATATATGGAAAATGACGATCCCATACAAGGTGGCTTGTTTCTACTGGTTCGTGGCTAAAGAGGCTTGTTTGACTCAAGAAAACCTGAAAAAAGGGGTTTTCAATTATGTTTCAGATGTTCTCACTATTAGAAAGCAATAGCCATCTGTTTCTGTATTGTCATGTCACAGACTAGCTGTGACAGCTTTTCCCCAATATAGTTGGACTCAGGTTGATCCTGCCAGAGTCTACTTGTGACCTGCTGATATGCTGGAACTATAATATTGACTGTGTAAATCAGAAGTTATGGTGGAGAATTATGTCTGCATGTATATGATGGACAATTTGGAAAGATAGAAATGCTAGATGTTTTGAAGAATGTAACTGTATTCTTTTGTTTGACTTTTGGTGTAAAAAAAAAGCTGTAGATGATACAGAATCCTTAGTTGACATGTTAGACTCTTAGTAAGATAGTACAGGATACAATTGTGGCCTTTTTAATTGTAAATACGTCTGCAGCACTGCTTTTGTGCTGATTTTAATATACTGTTACCACACTCAAAAAATTTCTACAGGGTGGAGAATTTGATATCCAAAATCAGCCCAAGGTTTACACAGTTCAACCTTTGCATCTGAATCTTATCATTCACTTTTCAGACAGATTAAAAGCTTTTGCACCTGGGGGTATCCTGCAGAAATCTGCTAATTCAGTTACTGCCCGTTTCATCTTTAAAGATATTATACTCGATGGCACCACTTATGTTTTCTATGAGGGGTTTATATTATGCAAAAAATTAAGCATGTGCTAAGAAGAAATTTATGAGCAGACTTTAGTACTAATACTTCTTGTTTGGACAAACTCCCATCTAACCTATAATCTGTAGGAATATTAGTATGTGGATTTAACTAAGAATAGATTGAAGAAAGAGAACAAGGATCAATATAGGCAATACTAACTAGTTGAGATTTAAGACTTAGTTATTGTTGTTACACTTGCAGTAGGTCTTGAAAGGGTTAAGTATGAGATTCAGAACTTCTAGTTTTGGGAAAATCTGTATTTTGACTAAAAAGACAAATTGCTTACTAATATTGGAGTGAATTGAATGAGAACAGAGTGGATTATATAATGGATTACTTCCCGACCTCAGCTAGTTTGGGATTGATACGTAGTTATTGAACTCCCATAACCCTTTAACATCCAATACTTGTAAAATAGTATAAGCGAGTAAAGAGGACTCTTAATACATCCTGGAGTGTCAGATTTTAGTACTCTTGTCTGATTCAAGTTTCATCTCTGGACATGCAAAAAGACCAGTTTGAGCATCTCCAAAATGCATGTGCTAACTAGTTTCTATCCTGCATCGTGTGTGATCTCTCGAGCTCTTGTGTGACCATACTTTCAAGTATTTCTGCAGTGATCGTTTGCCAGGTAAAATGGCTGTCATTATATACTAGTCAGTACATTTCATAGTTACATTATCCCATCAACTTTGACCAAAATTTTGAATTTAGGAAAGAAGTTAGGAATACTTCAGAATTAGAATTTCCCTCATTGGGTTCTTTGTCATTTAAAGCTAAAGATTTTTCGGTCATTAATAATTGTTTCCTAATACCCTCTCTCTTCTTTATATGAGAAACAAGGTTTGTCTATTTAGGTGTTATATTTATTCACTTTATCTATATAACCTTTTGTGCTAGATGCTATCACCCCATTTGCGCCAATTTTGGTGGTTAGGATTACGTTGGCAACCTGTGCTTTTGGGCTGGATATGTTGTTGCATTAATTGAGGTGTTTGCTAGCTGCCCAGACAACTGATATCAAAATAAATAATGTTTAGCACTAGAATAGTTACGGATCTCTTGTTCAATATTTTTTCCTTTTTAATCTTAGCGTATTACAGGATTCTCCAGAAAATATCATGACATGCTTTCTAGGGCTATATTTTATTTGTATGTTTAAAAGGGTCACTGTGGTCCTTCTCCTCATTTACTGGACAGCTTTTCTTTTGAAACTTAATCGAGTTAACCTTATTCTGGAGCCCCCTTCTCATGTAGGTTCGGCATTGATTCCTTAAATAAAGAAAACTTTATTGCCTTCGAGAAACAGAAATGATCCAAGTAACACACCAAGGTCGATTATTCCCTGCATGAAATGAAATGAAATGATTGAGCGTCATATTGAAGTATTTTTTCAGTGTCCGCTGTATGAATGATTGAGACTCATGGTTGGTGTACTGAGGAGCTGCTCATGCATTCTCTATTTAATAGGAAGTTGGGGGGGCGGGGGTCTGTATCCTGTTTGCATGTGATAGATCCCCCAAATGTGTAATCCCTATTGAAAAATTGATTTTCGCAGGTGGAGCATGTGAGAGCTGAAAGAAATTTATTGGCAGAAGTGGCCAGTCATTGTATTGTAAAATTATACTACTCATTCCAAGATGCTGAATATCTTTACCTTGTCATGGAGTATCTTCCTGGCGGTGACATGATGACTCTGCTGATGAGAGAAGATACATTGTCTGAAACTGTAGCTAAATTTTATATTGGTCAGAGTGTCCTAGCTATAGAGTCTATTCACAAGCATAATTACATTCACAGGTATGTTTGCATCAACTTCTTATTTGTGAAAGTTACTATTATGAGATAATTAAGACTTAAGATAATTTATGTGCATAATTTGAATGCGAATATGTAATAGCTTTCTTGAGGCATAGTTCTTTCGACGTTGTGACTGTTTTGGTGTTTATATTTTTGATTTTTTTCCCAGAGATATCAAACCTGACAACCTTCTTTTGGACAAAAATGGTCACATGAAGCTCTCTGATTTTGGTCTCTGTAAGCCTCTTGATTGTAGAACATTATCGACATTAAAAGAAAATGAAGCTATGGATGATGAGAATATAAAGGATCCTATGGATATAGATAGCAGCTTCCCAGATACCAATGATGGAAATAAGTGGAAAACCCCCCGCGAAAAACTTCATCATTGGCAGATAAACAGAAGGAAATTGGTATGTTATATTACTGATATATGTTGTTTCTTCTTTGCGTTGTGTGAGGATTTACATAATTTCATGGAAACAAAATTCACGTGTTGCAACATGGAACCCAACAAGCCACTACCTGCTTGGTGAACCAATACAACCCGAAGCATAGTATAAGAAACATCTTTATAGGAATCCCCTACATAAATGAAAAGGATATCTCAAAACAGCAGAAGTCTAATATAAGATACAAAATCATGTGTTATAGTTGAATGAATTTATCTTGTTCCAAACACTTGCACTTATGTAAAACCAGATCATTGCAGGAATGAGAAATTGTATTGGCTTGTATTTCAGTCAATGAAAGAATGGTTTTTTGCAATATGTCAATAACTCTGATATATAATCTTAATATTCACTTTTGTAGACACTAAATTTAGATATGTGTTATTTAGCAAGTATTGAATTTTCTATGTATTTAGAACTAATTTTTGTCTTCTTCATCATCTAAAAGGCATTTTCAACAGTCGGTACACCAGACTATATTGCTCCTGAGGTACTATTGAAGAAAGGATATGGAATGGAATGTGATTGGTTAGTGTTCATTCCGAAATTAGAATTAGTTTTTTTGCATAGAACACCAGGAGTTCTTGGATTCTCTGCTCATTCGTGTCACTGCTGTGCATGAATCTATGTGACAAATGTCCAAATGTCAATAGCAAGACCTTGTTCAAGTTGGTATATAAATTCATTGAACTAATTGATGGATTTCCCTCCCAATATTTACCTTGGATACTTCTCTTTTGATTAGTTCGATTGCTAACATATGTGGTGGCACCTTTTACTGATAATGATAATTAAAAAACTGTATTCTCTATGTTTTATTTTATAAGATACTCTTTTCTTTTTGATGAAGATACTCTTTCTTTTCAGTCTGCTCTGAAAAGATCGACATATTTCCATATTTGGAAATTCTTTAGTTTGAACATTCTGATTTTATCCTAATTGACATGGCATGTTTCAGACAATTAGATACTAAGGGTACTTTTGGTGTGTCATATTCTGTCTTGAGTTAAAATCTTTCTTTTCTTAAACTCCTCGTCCATGATAAAATGAAGTAGAGGCAGGAAAAATTTGTGGCACCTCTATGTCCATCTTAACTAAATTCAATCTAGCAATACCAATTAGTGGCAAACAAAAAACAAAAAGAACCCTACCAGACAAGGAATGGAATGGTCAAATAACCACTGACAACGGAAGAGAAAGTAAAGTAGATACTAATGGAGATTGAGAAAGCAGACTAAGGTTATCTGGTTTTTTAAGTTGGGCTACCGGCTGCCTGCTACCTGCTTGTGTTGGGAAGGCAAAGGAGAAGTAGGGAGGAGTGAGGACATCAGTGTTAGTGATTTAGCGTGGGAGGATGCTGCATGAGGTAATGGGAATAGGAGTGGGATGGGGGACAAAGTAAATATTTTGGAGCAATTGGAAGGGTGCTAGAGAAAGATTTCGCCCTGGGGGAGAAAACATGTTAATTTGAAGGTGAAGGGAGTTAGAGTTTCTTGATTCTAGTCCATGGAAAGGTTAGGAAGAAAGGAGTAGGATATATCTGTCAAAGGTTCCTGCTGCCTCCTTTTATGACCAAGTGGAAAACTGTAAATTAAGTGCTTAACCCCCCCTCCCCCTCCCCCTTCAAGCCTTCACCATTCTGGGGTTATGATATATCTGATGTTACAAGATCCAGTGCCTCATCTGCACAACAACCTCTAGTGGAATGAGACATATTTGTAGTTTGGGATTTCGTGGAACTTCACTGGAAGCTTGACCATATCCACAGACCTATGTTTTCACTTTAGTTTGATGAGGACTGCTGGAAAATGCTTTTGTTTTCTAACCTGTTGTATAATTTCTAGTTATTTTCTAAAGTAGAATGAACCATGTTGTGCTTTATGTATTTCTCATCTTTTATCTACTATACGCTACATGCAGGTGGTCCCTTGGTGCAATTATGTACGAAATGCTCATTGGTTACCCTCCATTCTATGCCGATGATCCAATAACTACTTGCAGAAAGGTAGCATCTCTACTTTCTGTTTTCTTCAAGTATGCTGTATGCTTTCCGTTTTTGTATGATAAGGATATCTATTGCTTCTGAGATAACAGAAAGTGCCCTGCTTCTTTTGCTGTAAATCAAGAGAATGGTAGAAAAGTTTGATGCTAAGAACATGTTGCAAAATGTCCACATACAAAGAACTAGAATGCTTTGTATGCGATCTCGTCCGAGTATGAACCACCTTTCTTTGCTGAGCCGGAGAACTGCTAGCTTGGACAGCTGATGTCTGAGACCTTTTCACGTGATGCTTAACCACTTAGATTAGCGTCTGTCGTTTGGTCAATTGGGTCTAAGTCTTCTGCCTTTTGCACTACAAGTCTCAGATGTATTGCATTCATAGTGATTTGCTTGCCAGTGCTACAATCAATGTTTACTATGAGAATGTGGTGTATTAGTGACACCTATCTCTGTATTAGACCAACTACAATGTACTGGTTGCCTTCTTGTTGAAGAAAGCTTTCTTTTCAGATTCTCCTGCTCTTCCAAATCTATCAGATTCTAACTCCATGTGTGTGATTGCCAGATAGTTCACTGGAGAAATCACCTAAAATTTCCTGAAGATACCAAACTCTCACATGAGGCAAAGGATCTTATTTGCAGGTTACTATGTGATGTTGAGCATAGACTGGGCACTGGAGGTGCAAACCAAATAAAGGTATATTTGAATCATTCATCCAATCACTTTCACTAGAACCTTCATGTTTCTTCTGTTAAATTTATTTGATGTGGTTTATCAGGCTCATCCTTGGTTCAAGGATATTGTATGGGATAGGCTGTATGAAATGGAAGCAGCCTTCAAACCAGAAGTTAATGGAGAGCTGGACACCCAGAATTTCATGAAGTATGATGAGGTATTTCATGAAACTGAATGAGTCTTATTTTTTTATTGGAGAAAGTTAATGACTTTCATAGCCAGTGACATAAACCCTTTTGATCCTTTTAAATATCTAATGCATAGTTAATGTCTATTTGTAACAGCTACAATATTTTCCTTATTTTATTTATACATTACTGTCCCACCATCTGCATTTACTTACAAAATGGACTGCGACATGTGTCTTCTTTTCACTGTTTGCTTAGAATATTGGTGAACTGTGAAAAATGCCTCATCCAAAAGGTTAAGTAGTAGAGGGTAGATTTTTATTATTTGTTTTTAGATCCATAGCACATCCTCTCGCATGTGGCTTTGATTCTTTTTCTTGGGTCAAGTACGTTAACATATTTTGTTGGTGGGAGATGTTGAAACTTGAATAAGGACCTCTGCTTCCTCTGAAACCATGTGAAGCGTGTGGACCTACTCATCTAAGAGTTTTATACTGTTTGTATGCTGCCCTTTAGAAGATACAAGTCACATAGTAGGCATTTACACAACCTTCCAAAATGGCAGCCTCTTGAAGCACTATTCTTTCTCAAACAAATAACAAAATTCCCATGATGGTTATTCTCGCATGCAACAGCATGTGTTCCTCAATTGTGCATTTGTTTTGGGTTGAATATATATATTGGTCTTGGAAGTTGTCGATGAATTGCTTAAGTTCGAACTCGATAGCTATGAGCATGGAGTAAAAAGTTGGGTTTTAAAATGGCCAAGAGATTTGTGGGGGTGGGGGTGGGGGGGGATAAATGTGTGTGTTCTGCTATCCGCTAAATGTATGTATATATGTACAGTGTTGAAGTGTGTGAATCGCCCTCGTTTTTCAACTTAAATTGTTAGAGGCTGTAATCTGCGATATGTCCCCAAATGACCATTTTCAAAAGAGTTTTCTCTCTTCCATTCTCTTTTCACAATCAAGTTAAGACAAGAAACTGGTAGAGTTTCTTACAATGCAATTTGTATCCTGCCTTGTAATCTCACTTTCTAAAAGCAGTTGCTTTACTCCATGAGTAGGGTACTTTTTCGACTAGCTAACTTTAAGTCAAGATCTAAATTTTATCCTTGCTGCTATGCTTGTATTAGGTAAGTCAAGCTTTCTCCTTAATCTCTGTTTCTAGTCAAAGTTAGTCACACAATATTGTGCATGGTCTTTAGTTCTGGCTTCTTTTAAAGACAATTCATACCGAGCATTTTGCTTTGTGATTTCAAACTCGTAGTCCTCACTTTTTCAATTGCCTACTGGCAAGAATATGCTTTATTCACATGTTAGCCTTCTGAAACTATATTTTGGTGGATCTATAGTCTTGTCACCTATGTCATCTAGTTCAAATGTAGTCTGTTTCTCCTTGTAACTGTTTTCTTGCCTTCTGGACTTCTTCATAGATGGATACTCCAACATCAGCAAGATCTGGTTCAGGACCTTCTCGGAAGGTTTGTAACCACTGGTTCTTTTCTGTCTGTATTTCAGTACCTTTTCTATATGATAGTATTTTATGGCCAATGAACTGAAAAAGTATGTGCATCCTTATTACTGGCCACTTGCCTGAAATTCTGTAGCATTAAGCAAAAGACAGAAGCTTAGAAGGGTTTACTCAAAACATACTGTGGAGCCATGTTTTGGCTCCATTCAAACAAAAAAACTACTTAAATCTGTTTTCATCCACTCTTATCCAAAAATATAAATGCAAGCTATGTTGGATATTGCAAATCAGTAGCTCTCTAAATATGTATAGCTTCTTTTTTTTTTTTTTTTTTTTTTTGAGAAGGTAACATGTTTGTATATATAGATATAAAGTTGGACCTCCCACTTCAAAATTGTGTGAGTCCCCCATAATTACAAAATGCCATGCAAAATATCTCTGCCATCCTATATCTTCTTTACAAGGAATTAGAACATCGAAAATTGAACCATGATCTTCTAAGCTTATCCCTTTACACCAAAAGTAAAAAAAGATGACACTGCATTTTCAACTTCTGGATGTTGCTAGTCTTCTCTGCAAAACATCTTTGATTTCTTTCCCAGATTGTCCACCAAATGCAAGCTGGGACAATCCTCCATCTCTTTTTGTTGCCAGTTGGGTGGCCTTCACTGTTCCAGCAATTGAGAAATTACGAGATACTTCTTGGTGTTACCCATTGTATACCCCTTAAGTTTAAAAATATCCTCCATAGCTGTGAAGTTCCCTTACAATGTAAAAAAAAGATGAATAATTGTCTTTACCTCTTCTCCACATATGTAACATCTAGAGTACAAGGGTATTATCCTCTCCTGGCAAGATTTTCCTATGTAAGAACTGCTCCTCTTGCCAGTAACCAGTAAAACATGCAACTTCATATGGAATTTTAACCTTCCATATCATTTTCCATGGCCAACTCTCCAAAACATAATTAGATGTGTTGAATTTCCTATTAGCTAAACTAACAGAGAAGTTCCCAGTTTTGTGTCCTTGCCATATCAACTGATCCTAGTAATCTGCAGTTCCAGTGAACTGCTCCAGCATTTTATATAATTCAACCACTCTGCCCATCTCCCAATATCTTCTGAAGGTAAGGGTCCAGCCTTGAGGACTCCATACCTCTCCAACTGTAGCTTCTTGTTGTTGATTGATCCTGTGAATATCAGGAAGAGATTTACCAAAGCACCACTTCCCAACCAATTGCCATTCCAAAAATAAATCTTTATACCATTACCAATTCTAAGAGTGGTTTTGGTGCTGAATTCTGGCAAAGGATTCCTTATGGGCTTCCACAGACCAACTCCACAAGGAAGGCTCATTTACCATGTTGGTGGTCTACTGTTCTTCTGTACTGTATTTCTCCTAATCACCTCCTTCCACAGTGAATACTCATTTGAAGCAAACTTCCATGGCCATCTCATCATCAAGCTTCGGTTCTGTACCTTCTAAGCTCTTTTCCCCAAACCCCAATCCTTCTTGCTGATTACCAGTGAATCCCATTTGACAAGGTGAATTTTTTTCTTATCACTGTTTCCTTCCCATGGAAAATTTCTTCTAAAGGAATCAATTCTCTCGGCAACAGCCAGCATTCACTGGAATAGGGAATAGAGACATCATGTATGTTGGCATAGCATCCAGAACTGAGTTTATTAGAATAAGCCATACCCCAATGAAAGGTACTGGCACTTCCAATTGGCCAGTTTCTTCTCACATTTTTCTATAACTCCATTCCATATCCTATTTGATTTGCTCCTTGTTCCCAACGGAATCCCCAAGCATACAGTTGGCAGTTCCCCAACTTTTCTGTACAAAATATTAGCCAAACTTGGGATATCATTTACATCTGGATATACATTGCTTGTGTTCCAGCTAATATGTAAGCCTGAGATGTCTTCAACCAGAATGAAAAAATCACCCTCATCATCATCGACTGTTCTCTGTCAACTTCACAAAATGCAAGAGAATCATCAGCATACTGAAGGTGAGAAATAACCATACTACAGTCAGCTCTTGCGTTAACTTTGAACCCCTGATCCAATTATTTTCCTGTGTTATTTTCACCATACCATTCAGTCCTTCCATGGCTATGATGAAAAGGAAAAGAGAGCGAGGATCTCCTTACCTTAAGCCTCTCTGGGAAGGGAAAAAACCAGCAGGAGTACCATTTATCAGTACTGAAAATTTGACAGTGCTTATGCAAAACTTTATTTACCCAACCCATCTTTCGCCAAATCCCATTTCCTCATCACATCCAGCAAGTATTTCTTATATGTATATATACTTCAGAGGCTTGTAGATTTTTGGTATATTTTCTATATCTTTTTCTTTTTTAGTAACAGATATATAGCCTTAAATCCAATTGACACCACATTATTGCATACGTACTTTTGAATAAAACCTACCTGAATGGTCATGTGTATAACATGCTTTACGAATCATTAGTAAAGTAGATGTTTTACTTTAACCAAGTACTTTACCGTCAATATCTTTTACTACTAAAAAAGAAAAAAAACAAAGTTCTTTTACTTCGATCTTCTTGTTTTGTTTCTTGTACATCAACCTCCTAAAAGTCATGACATTTTGCACTCAGAAAACATGTCCATTCCTTGGGATCTGTGTCCTTACATGCATAAATAATAAAACAAAGCTTAGCTGCAATTTTATTTTATTGTTTTGAGAAAGAAAGCTTAGCTACAATTTAGAAGTGGTTATAAAGTGTTTATGCGAAAGTTATAGAAAGGTGGATTTGAGCACAACTGTGCAAGATTCTGAAAGGATCATGAAGTCTTTTCTAGTGTTTGTGCTGCAGCCTGCATGATTTGTGGTACATCTAAAAATTTCTCGCAATAGTCCCATCCTGGTATTCTTCTACCTAAACTATGAGAATATTATTTCAAGTGAAATATTTGATGCAAAATAACATCCTACTAATATGTGTTTGCAGCCTCAGATAAGTTAGTTATCTAACTTCAAGTTTCATGTTTATAGATGTCATTAACTCCCAAAGATTTAAGTTTTGTGGGCTATACGTACAAAAACTTTGATGCTGTCAAGGCACTACGCAACTCTTCTGGTGAGTCATTTGTTCCCCTTTCAAGGCCTTCTACAATTGTGTAATTATACTTTAGTTAGACATTTGTGTGTGCTTATCTTTCATAAAAGTGGACCTCTGACACCTATCTAGAAATCTCCCTGGAACTACTGTAACTGCACTCTCCAAAGAAGCACTGTAGGTTTCCTCTAACTTTGGAGGGATTCTCTGGAAGTTCTTATCTGAAAATGAAACCAGTTCAGAGTTCACAAGATTGATATTAGTAATATTTTTTATTGTTATTGTTACTATTCATGATGATGGTGTTGCAAATCTATTTGTTTGTTTATCTGGCTTCTAGGCTGAGTTTGGACGTTTTGGTACAACTACTTTGCTTCCTTTCCCAAGCTCTCTGATATTTTAAGGATGCAGTTTCTCAATTGCACATGGTTTTATATATTCTGTAGGAAGTGGAGAGGATGGTTTATAATTATTGGTCTGGCTCTACGCTGATCCGGTTTCAAAAAAAATAATAAACTAGTGATGCTAACCTGCAAGAAGTTTTGTGGAAATTATAATATAAAGAACCAAAGTGAATGTTTAAACTATTTCAGAAGGCAAACCAGGCATTAGACTATTACCTTCTTGTTGAACATCCAATGGCACTTTATCCAAAATAAGAAACAAATAGAACTTCAAAAGACCGCACGGAAACCTTCTGCTATTTTGAACTTCATCTCTGTTACCCTGAACTAATGAGTAGTATCTGTCATGTTTCTATTTGCTTTATGTGATGGAAAATGTTTATTTTGTCTTTGTCTACTTATAAGTACGCAGAGTGATTTCATTCTCATTTAATTTTTTTCCAGATCCTACAAGGGACACATCACCTAGGCGACCGTCAATTGATTCCATATTCAGTAAGTGTTATGACCTTGTATATGGTTTAAATATCGAACTTCTTATTCTACTAGTCTAATTAATACATCTGCAGATAATTCTAAGGACTATCCTTCAACAAAGGGAACAGGTGGAGATATAGACACAGAGATGATAACATCAACCGGTTATGCAATACCTCCATGATATCGCCAGCTTTATATTGAAAAAGAAACTAGCGAAGGTGGTGGAAGCATACACCTGTTGTATTTGATCAGGTTGTTCACCCCTTCATCAGCATTCCAAGTGGGTTCTCTCTACATTTGGCGGCACCATGATATAAGTGTACAGTAATGCTTGAGAAACTTGGTTGATTCGTAGGACATGGAAACTGTTGTAGGAAATGTAATGTTGTGCAATAGAAACTTAGACTGCTTAATATCATCCATTGCCCAGGTTGGCAATCAAATGCTTTCTCTTGTGGTAATTTCTGGTCAGATGAAATTTATCTAATGGGAAATGTTTCTTCTGGGACCAATTATACTGTGGTTCCTTTTTTAAATATATGGGCAAAACTTTGTTCATAAATATTGCAATCCCCATTGTATCTTCACTTTTTGTATTGGTAGAGGCTTTTCAGTAAATGTGGACCATGATATGTCAAACAATTTTGTTTTGACTACAAATAAATGAGAGTAATATTTGACATCTTTGAACAAAAACCTTGGAGACATGGCTAGGAAATGACATCGCCCAAGTCCAAAACCTTGTTATTGCATGAGAAGCTTTAACATTGTGTCATCATTCTTTCCGTTTGTCCATGTATCTTCCAAAGAGATGATTCTTTCAAGTAAGTGTTTGTTTATCAAATTGGCACAAACTTGAAATATTTACTTTTGGAGTTTGAAATATAGATTTTTTAAAGAGTTTTTCAAGTTCACTCACAACTACTCATGTGTTATCATATTTTATTTTCAAATATCAACTATGTCCAACCACCTAACTAATAAGTGGTGTTATGAACAGCACATGCTCACCTCACCTATTGAGGTATTAGATAACTCTAACAATCATGCTTTAGGTGATTTGAACAATTATTTATTTCACTAGATGTGTGGTTTTATTGATCAAATCCAGCCCCTTGGTACTAGCATCCTGTCCTTATCTTCCCTCCCAAGATCCTCAGGTTACATTTCCATAGTCTATTGGCTCCATGCCTTAACAAGTAATTAGTCAAACTACTAATTTTTTATATATATATATATGATGTAAGGTCGAGTGAAAGAATAGTGCTCTATCATTTTCAACGTCCAAATTACCTCCTATGACAGAGCTAAGAGAGGCAATCAAGGAAGAGACTAATATAACTTTCAGCTCCCATGTTAAAAGATCCAAACAAGGGAAGAGTTACCATTCCCTTACCCGCAACAACTGTAACTCAAAAATAACCTCAGCAACAGTACTAAAGATTTTAACAAACGTAATCCCTTATACTGGGTGGTGTACCCCCGTGAACCAAAATTTTCAAACACACAATAAATAAGTACAAGAAAACACCAAAGACCACAATAAAACATGAAGCTGCACTCGACTCAAGACCCGAATGAAAATCCAAACCATCCCAACACAACAAATAAGACCACAAGAGACACATTGCTTATATCTATCATATCTATACGATCAGACAGAAACAACGAATGCTATAAACCTTTCAAAAAAAAAAAAAAAACTCTTGACTGACAAATACAAACATTTTAATTCTTCTCATCAGCATTCTCTTCCTTCTTATCTTCCTTTTCCTCTGTAGCTGCAGGGGCCTCTTTGTCTTCAGGCTTATCATTTTTATCTTTGCTTTCAACGCTAAGCTTTTCAATAAGTTCAGTAGCAGCAGCACCAGCTTCTTCACTTTCTCCAGATTTTGTCTGTTGAGATTCAGCAATTTCTTCAACCTTCTCTTTGAAAGCCTTGCAATCTGTCGGACAAGATAAAAATAAAGTAAAAATCTAGTTTTGAAACACAGAGGGGTAACGTTAAGAATTGCTCCAATTATCTCATTAAACTCGGTTCTACAAATCTGGAGTGATCCTAAACAATTGTTCAGTGTTGGATTTAAGATGACTTGCAGGATTACATCCCATGCAAGGAATGTAACTAAGTTTCATGAATGTACTCAAGGAGTTTGTAAGCCATTAATTAGTAATCACACTGTAATAGGAAACTAACAGATTGCAATTTACAAGTAAAGAATACATCAAGAAAATTAGTTTCTGATTCCCAATACATCAACCTCAATTAAAGAGTGGTGAATGTCAAATGTTGCATGACATAATCCACCGTCCAAGATATTTCAGCGTCTTCAGGGAAAATTAGCTAGACAACTCCTGAAGAAGCACTAGCAAGAGTACAACTCATGGATGTATGGAGTGTGTGCCACATTAAATAGGCTAATTACCATAATTCCACATATCATAACCAATAACCTAAACCTGCACTGAGTAACAATTACAAACACCACGCTTTAGTATATGGTTGGACTTGGCAATATGAGTCCTCTATCCATTCCGTTCTGTTTGGAACCATTTTATATCAATACTAAATGATGTCTTCTAATACAAATTAGAGCACTCTAAACTACTCTAGTCTCAACACCGCCAATTGTCAATCTGTGGAAGTAGTGAACTTATTTCATTTTTCATCTTATCACTTGATAAAGCACATTTTGATTGAAAATAGAAGATTTCAAATAGGATATGGAAATCCTATCCCAAGGACTTCCAAGCATACACATCAGAAGAAGAGAAATTGCTCAAAAAGCATATCTTAACTAAAGCCGGAATAATAACATCCAAAAGATGCATAAACAGATTACTCACTCTCAACTGAAGCAAAGCGAATGCAAAAAGTCTCGTCTTTCAGTTCCCCATCAGCAAAGTCAGCAGCATGCCACACACAAGACTTCTCATTCCCAGCATGTTCTTGGATCAACATAGTAGGAAGGACTACACAAGAGATTTTATTAAACAGCAGTTCAGAATAAATACAACCACAAACACATTAACAAAATATAGAAAAACCAATAAGGGAAATCAACAATCAACAAAATTATAAAAGAAGGATTCTGACCCAAGTGGTTGGCACAGATTTTCAGCGTCTTGGATTGCCTCATCACAAGCCTAACCTTTCCAGTTTCCTTGTGCTTGAGAAGCTTCACAGTCCCAACACCTCTCTCTTTCCATTGACTTCCTTCCTTATCAAACCGGTATAACTTTGATTTCCTACAAAAATCCACATCGAGATTACAACCACAAACAATGAACATTCCCTTTGCTGCCAAGAGGAATCTTTCGCCAAGTTTTTTATGTATAACTCCATCCCTTCCTAATTAAAATTGTGGGGTTTGGAAGAACAAATTCATTTCATTTTCCTTGAACTTTTAGAATAAGATTTAAATATTCAAAAAGGACATACAAGGTAATATAATTATACTTCACACTAGTCAATATTTGAAATCATAATCAAATGAGCCAGGGGTGGATCTAAAAGGACTCAAACACCCTCGGCAAATAATGACACCATATATATATAAGGGCTTTTTAAAAAAAATTAGTGTACATATATAGACTTCAAATACCCTAAACACAATACTTGAGTTTGATTCAATGGCTTAGAGGGTTCAAAATGTACCTTGAGGCTCTAAGTTCAAATCCCAAGAACTACATTTTTTATTATTTCAAACCCCTTACTGAAAATCCTGGATCCACACCACGGGATGAAGCAACATGATTAGTTATAGATTCATAGAGCCAACCCCAACAGAGTCATTTGTAATCAAAGGAAAAAACAACTAGTAGCTTTTTTTGCATATAACTATCACATGGAGTGGGATAAATACTTTGGAATTGAGACTTAGTACATTGATCATTCTGAAATAAGAATAATAGATTCTATACATCTACAAATCATTTTCAAAAAATTAAAGCTTTACTACCAGATCAAGCACTGGATGTCTAACGCAGTGTCGAAGAAATTAAAGTTTGTTTTTGGAAAAAATGAACACATAGAGAAAAGGGTTACTAACAGATCAAGAAGAACATGTTCATTTTCTTCACCAGTGGAGACAGCAACTTCTTGTAGCCTAACAATGGGAGCAACTGGTGCACCAGTGTCTTCATCATCACCAGTTGGGTTTTCTCCTACTTCTGGTTCTACTTCTTCTTCTTTCTTCTCCAATTTGGGTTCTACAGTACTGCTTGCCATCACTCTAGATTTTTGGTTTTAGAAAGATTACGGCGGATTTCAAGAAGAAGAAGAACGAGGGAGGAAGTAGGGTTTTTGATTTGATAACTTGCCTCTTTCTTTTTGCTTTTTTTGGTTGGAGTTTGTATGGCTAGTCCTCTAAGTTAAATTAACTATGAATGTTGCCCCCCTTCCACTTTTTTTTTTTAATTTTTAATTTTTATTTTTTTAGCCTTTTGTAATTAAAGTAGTATTTTTTTAAGGAAAAATTATGCGAAATGACAAACATTTATAGTATATGATTTAATGTAGCTATAATTTTGGATATTTATGATTTGCGGCTAGAATTTCTTAAATTTTGATATTCGATTCCTAATTGTATAACTTCAGAATTTGTATAATTTGGTATCTGATTGTATAAATTTAGAATTTGTATATGCTTACCCTAGTTATTTGCTAATACATTTGATTTGTACAAGTTATGAAAAATTCATAATAAACTACCTTGTTTGTATATTGGTAAGCGAAATATACAAGCGGAGTTCTGAAAAAATCATAATGTATAAATACAAAATTTATATATATTTACCATATTTGTATAGTGGCAAGTGAAATATACAAACGGAAATACTAATAGCAAACAAAATTACAGTTATGGAGCGTAATTATGCAAACTATAGCTAAGGAGACTTATTAAGTTTAATCTCTTTGCTATTTATGATTTTTTTTTTATTACGTTTTGTTATGTCGTAAAACTATGAGCCTGTTTGGATTGACTTTTGACTTATTTTTACCATTTTAACTTAAAACTAAGCTTATGTAAGATCTACCCAAATACTTCAAATATTTTGAAAGGTTGTTTTGGCTTAAAATCATCTCAAATAAGTCATCCAAACAAGTTCTAAGTTAAAAGAGCAACAACAAGATAGTAGACAAAATATATAGAAGATAAAACTCTATACTTTTTTCCAAGTATATTTTAAGAATCTACCATATGAGTTAGAATACTTCTATTTATAGTGTTCATAAAGACTTACAAAAGGTTGTTATAACGTGCATAAATGATAATTATGAGAGAAGATCACCAAGAAGGTGAGAGACATAACATTAAAAATTGAGGTCACAAAGGAGGTAAAACATAAGGGTGAAGAGGTAGTGGAGAAATGGAGACATTACAATTAGTGGGCATCCACATAAATAAAATAGGTCTGTCACGACCCAGACCGTCGTGATTGGCACCCATACTAATCCGCCGGTGGGAGAACCATTAATACTAATTAGCTAACTCAAGAACTACACATTTAAAGATACAAAAGCAGGTTTAAATGTAGAAATAAAGTAGAGTTCCCATAAACTCCAAAAGTCTAACAACGACTATCAAAACATTATGGAAATATTTCCTAGAACCTGAAAGTCAATGTACCAAAACTCTAACAAAGAACCATAAGTCTAAAGAAAAAGGGGCACAACCCCTGAAAGCTAAAACAACTGATCATCTAGAGTACTAATCTAAGTCTGAATAAGAGGGACTGAGCAAAAAGAGAATTCATGGCAGCCTGAAAGAACTGGCTCACCCTTGAATTCGATTGATCACTGATCTCCTAAACGAGGTCTGTCGGTAGCCGTCTGAAGATGCCTTGTACTCAACAAAGAAAGAGCAAGTGCAGTATCAGTACACAACCACAGTGTATTGGTAGGATCACACGCGGCTATTCCAGTAAGCACAACATATACAAGCAGTTACAACATAGTAAACATGCATATACAGAATATAAACACATATGCCGATTATCAATCATGAACAACTTACAATTCCACATTCTCCTTAACAAGTAATAACGACAATTCAATAGTCCTCTCATGAAACTCGTACCCAAACATGTTAGTGTACCGGAACGTGGTACTCGGTCCAAGTTAGTGTGTCAGAACGTGACACCCATTCCAATATGTATGTCGGTACGTGGCATCCGATCCCAGTTAGTGTGTTAGAACGTAACACCTGATTCATTCAACAAGCCATAATCACAATCACAATGTACATTCTCAAAATCATACAATCAAGTGTCGATTCATGGCATACAATCATTCATTCATACTCATTTGCATTAGGTGTGATCAATAGTGCAACATTTGTATACATACATACATTACAATGAAGCAATTACTAGCATACATCACACAAACAAGAAATCAAACCATCACCTATCTCGAAACCAAGCTTGAATCCTCCTAAGAAACTTGATTCTTCCCTTTCTGGATTCTATCCGCTTGTTCTAGGTCTACAAATAATTAATACAACGCAAGGATCAATAATTACGGTCTAATTACCCGGATTGTAGCAAACCCAATAACTCAAGACCAAACCCATGATCCTAAGGTGCAGCTAGGGATTTTTCCCACCATCCAATTCAGTCCAAAAACCCTCCCCCAACAATATATAATCAATCTAAGTTCTACGGATCGAAAAATGGATTAGGAAAGTAAAAACCTTACCTTTAGTGCTGGAAAAGGTGGAAAACTATCAAGAACTTGCCTTGGTTCATCCCTTAGCTCTCAAGAACGAAAATTGTAAAATAATAACGTTATTAGGATTTATTTCTGACTTAAGTCGCGACTGTCCCGCTATGGAGTCCCCGCCCTGGAGACTTGCACGGAAACAGAGAGTCAAATTTAGAGTTTCAAGCCCCCATTTCACAACACACCTTCAATCTATGACACCCAGAAACTGCCCGTTCACGCTAAGATCAATTTTGGGAGTTCTACTCGCCCGAATTCGATACCGTAAAGTCGTACGGTTTCCTTAACGTCTTAGACATCTACTCATGTATTCAAATTCATAATTAGATCTCTCATTCGTTACCAGATATCCCTAGATCTTAGTGACTCCGATTTCATCCAAATCTGGACTATGTTAGGAATTCTCAAGTTACTACAAAAAAGTTTTCTAACCCAAATTCTTTCTCCAATGGCTTTTCTATAACAACGAAAACAGGTCCTTACAAGGCCAAACACATATACTGACCCTTAAATAGGATTGTTCAGAATCGAACCGAAATCGATAACCCAAACTAAAAAGGCTATTGGTTTAGCGATTTTGCTAACACTTTTAAATTTTTTTGGTTATCGGGTTATTAGTTCTTAACGATTTGAGGTTTTTCTTAATGGATTAACCGATTACACAATAGTAAATTAAATAATTATATTTATACCATTTTGTATATAAAGTCCTTGACTTAGTGTTTAGTTTCCTACTTTTATTTTTGGACGTCGTCTCAAACTCTTGGTTATCTACAATATAAAAGTGTTTGCTTTTGCGCAAGATGCAATTTGTGAACTCATGTTCATGGTTCATTTGGTTTGTTACCTTTTTTCTAAGTAATTTTTAATGATTTTATTTGTGTCAAATTTTAAAGGTTAAACCGATAGTCGAACTAATAACGATTAATAACCAATAAGCCAACAACTTAATAGTTTTATAATGGTTTAGCATTTCTACAAATCGATAACAAATAAGTCAAATCAATAAACTTCAAAATTGAACCGACCAATACGCAGTCCTTCCCTTAAATTTACCCCTAATTTCATTTTGGCACTTCAACTCAACCTTGTTCCATTCTAACCCTTCAACTCCAATTTTCATGTTTCATTTAGACACTTCTGTCCAAGGAATCAACAAAAGGGGATGCGTGTACTTTACACGTCATGACATGTCACAAAATCCAATTAAAAACACATACACAACCCTCTAACCTACCCTTATTTTTCATTTTGACACTCTATCTTAGCCTTGTTCCATTTAACCCTTCAATTCTAGTATTTTTTATGTACCATTTAAACACAAAATACTAATTTTATGATTTTTTATTATTATTTATGCTCTTTATTTCCACTTTTTCATTTTAAAAATCAACGTTTGTCTTTTAGTTTTCGTAAAAAAAATTAAACAAAATTAATGGATGAACATCAATTTCTTAAAAAAATATATGTTTTTTTTAGAGTTTCACTATATTTTTGTGTGAAAAATAAGTGTGTCGAATTTCTTTCTTAAACAATCGATTAAATTAAATAACACTACGTATCTTATTTTTTTCATATTCAGGCTATCTGGAAGTAACTCAAATACTAAATTTTTAATTTTTAATTCAACTCAATACGGGTAGAAGAACACATCTTCAATACGAGTAAGAAAAACTCTTATTCATTGCAAATAACACTACTAAAAAATGTTAGAACTCGATACATTTCGTTGGGTTGTTATTGATTTTTTCCAAGAAAGAAAATTGACGCACTTTTCATCAGTTATTATTCACAAAAATACAGAGACACTCTAAAAAAATAGTTATTTTTATATTTAAAATAATCAATCTTCATTCATTTTTAATTTTTTTTACAAAAACTAATGGATGAGTGCCGATTTTTAAAATGCAAAATTCCAGTTGATGATCATATATAAAAATAATGAAATCATAAAATTAGTATTTTGTGTTCAATTGATACATAAAAATAAAGTTGAAGGGTTGAAATGGAACAAGGCTAAGATTTAGTGCCAAAATGGAAACTAAGGACAAATTAGAAGAGTTGTCTATGTGTTTGGCCCCAATTAAATAACCGTTGTGTAAATATTTTATTTCCCAAATAAAATTTTAAAATCATTCAATCAGAAAAGAATTCATTTTTGACTCCAAAAGACCCAATCTCGCGGGCGAAGAGTGGTGGTTTTGATGGTGGCAAGAGATAAAAGAAGAAATAAAACATGTTTTTTAAAAAAGAATACCTCTTTTTGGCTTTCACTCTCTATAATGACCCGGTCGGTTATTTTTTGTTTTTCTGTGGAAATTACAATTTTTCCCTCCCGATATCGACCCCGAGTCGTTTTTGATTGAGTTTGAAAAGTTGGTTTTGAATCTTTAGTTAAAAGTTGAGATTTTTGGTAAGTTTTGAGTTTGAAAGACTAAGTTGTTAAGAAAGTGGTTTTCGGTGTCTTTTGGAGTTTCGAGCGTCGAAATGGGATTCCATCAATTCCATCAGTCCCGAAATGCGAAATTGAATTTGTGAAAGTTATCGGTTTCAGTAGGATTTGAGTCTTAAGTTGTGAAATTATGAAATTTTAGCCTATGGGTTGACTTTGGTCAACATTTTGGGTTCGCATGCTCGGATCAAAATTCCTTGAGGTACGTTGGATTCGGGGGAAGATTTTAGGCCTAGGTGAGGTCTTAGTTAATTTTTGGGAGGTCCCGAATTTATTTTAGCCTTTTTCGGCGTTGAGTTAGTTGTGGTGTTCACGGATGTCGGGTCAAAGAGACTTCAAATTCGTGTTTAGACGGTTCCATTTCTAGAACGTTGAGTATAATAGATTTGCCTATGTGGTCTGTGTTTACGGGAGTCCGAATGAAACTCGAAGGTCTTCTCGATGATTTTGAGTTGGCTGATTTTTCTGTGTTCTGGTGCAACCCTCCGCGTTCGCGAAGGGAGAAGGTGAGAACCCCGCATTCGCGGGAGGTCAAATTGTTGACCTTCGCATTTGCGGGAGACCTGTCGCGTTGGCGGAGGTCCAGTCATTAAAAACCTGCATTCGTAGTGGACCCTTGGCAGCGTTAAATCCAAATTTTGGGGTTTCTTCCCATTTTTATTTTTGGAGCTTTGAGAACTCAGTAGAGGCGATCTCAAGATAAAATTTATGGGTACGTTTCTTAACTCTAAATCTTCGATTACCCATTATTATTATTATTGAATTTATGAGTTTAAATAAAGATTTTGGGTTGATAAAATTGGGAGTTCTTAATGAACTTGCGTTTTGAAGTAAAAGTTAGTTATGAACCGATTTTTAAGTCCATTTTCGAAATGATTTTCCCTAATGATGTTCCTAAAGCCTTGAGTAATGTTTTCAAGTATTGTTTTTTTTATTCAAACCTGATTTTTTTAATTGGATTGTGTGTTGAATGACCCACTGTTCAAGGGAAATGTTGTGGGTGTTGTTGTTTCCTGAAAGTGATTGTAAATACTTGCTTATTTATAGATTGTGTGGCTTCAAAAGTGATTCGGAAGGGGAAAACTCAATTATTGGAGCGATTGATTATTCATTTAAGGCAAGTGGCTTTCTAAACCTTGTATTCTAGTTGAATTTGTATGCTTCCTCCGTTGCTTGTGTGTTGGGAGTAATAGGGATGAGGTGAAGGGTTAAATTGTCCACTTGTTACATCTAAATGAATTAAAAGGGGTTGATATGAAAAAAAAGGTTATGTGTTGAACATGATGATGTGAATTGCCTTTATGTAACCTTTATTGATTGACTGATAAAATGCTTGAAAGCATGATTGTGGACTTGAATTGTGCAAATTGTTGTCTTTTCTATGTGGTGTGATATTGCTTGTGTGCTTTGATCGCTGAACACCGTGATGAGACATGTGATGATAGTGATGCCGAGGTCTTTATCGGCCAGTGTTATTATGCCGAGGTCTTTATCGGAGAGTGTTATTATGACGAGGTCTTTATCGGTGAGTGTTATCATGCTAAGGTGTTTACTGGCGAGTGTTATAGAGCCAATGAGAAATGGTTTCGGATAGTGATGATCATTGTGACTTGATACACTCGATACTTTTGCATGACTTACTTGTGAATTGTGAATGATGTCCTCGTTATATGCAACTAAACTACTTGTCGTTGAGATTGACATATTTGACTTGTTCAATTGTTGTTTTGTGGGGATTGAATTGTGAATATTGGGCTTCTGAGCCGTGTATTTTAGAAATGCTAGGTTGGGCTGATTTATGTGCAGTTTGAGGAGGTTCGATTAGAGTGTAAAGGGTATTTGATTTCTAGCTAGTTGTTTTGCTTAGTAGGTTGCTTGATCAGTACTGTGTTGTTGGTACTCACCCTTACTTCTACACTTGTGTAGGTTCTGAACCCAAATCCGTGTGATCTCTTTCTCCTTCTATTGATCTCGAGGCTCGTCAAGGACTTGAAGAGGTAGCTGCTTGTCATTCGGCAAACCCTCTTTTCCTTTTCTTACACTTTGTTCTATTTGAGAAACAAAGATTGAGACTTGTATTTATTTCTTAATTCCGCACTTATGTATTTAGTGGTTTGTACATATGACAACCAGATTTTAGGGGTTTTAGTAGAAGAATAAGTTTTTCTGCTTTATCTTGTTCATTTCTTTACTGTTTTCCACTTTTCTTTCTTTTTCGTTGGGTTGAGGTTGACTTGTCTTGGTGGAAAAAGACAAATGTCATCACATCCATTTTTGGGTCGTGACATTCTCTAAGAGAAAGTGTGATGCACACACTCTGACACATTACTTATTTGTGTTTAAATGATATACTTTTAATGGTGTTGAAGTGTCTACTTGAAACAAGTCATAGTTAAGATGCCAAAATGAAAAATTGTGGCAAGTTTAAGGTCCCCCTTATGAGTTTGGTCATCAAATATTTATAACACTCCCCTTAGATGTTCATAGATCATATGTCTTATTAAAACTTTACTAGGAAAAACTCAATGGAAAAAAATTTCAAGTAAAGGAAAAGGAGTACACATATTTTGAAATACGTATTATTTATTACCTCATTAAAAATCTTGTCAGAAAAAATCAGTAGGACAAAAATCTTGATTAGGAAAAAAAGAGTGTAGCAATACGTATTTTACTCCCCTTGATGAAAACGTCATTTATTGATACTACTCTTGCTATGCCTACTAGTACATGTTGTTTGTACTGATACTACTCTTGTTATGCCACTTGGCATAATCTGCTTGCAGAATCAATGTTGCTTCTCAGGAGAAGGCGAAGATGATCTCAAACAACTTCTACCTCTCTATCCTTATGGAGGGAGTTGTCTTGTTATTTTAAATCTTGTTATCTCTTAGAAACTCTTGTACCTATTTAGATTAATTTCTTGGGAGGGTTCAATGTATTCTTGACAAAAGTATATTGTATTTTGACTAAGTTTGAGTATTTTATGTATTTATAACAGTGTGTTTAGTTTATATTTTATTTACTTCTGCGTTTCATATTCCAGTTTTGGGGTAAGAATTCTCCTATTTAGATATAAGAGTAGGTGTATGCACGAGCCGGTGGATTGAAGCGTGACAGTTAATGTTGAATCCTTACCCTGTTACCTCTTCATTTTGGCCCAACTGTAGGCGTTTCACATCTAAAAGCTCTAATCAACCTCCTGTTGGATCTTATTATTCAAGACGAAGATGATATCAACAATACAAATGTGATTCTTACCACAATAATAATAATAATCAATCTTCATTATTTGTGTTATATCAACAAAAAAAAATAGTAATATATTAGCTTGTTTCAAGATATAATTTGTTAACGCATGTGGACACTCTGCCCTCTCCAGACCCACTTAGTGGGATGTCATTGATATATTATTGTTGTTGTCAATTGCCGAAAGTTTTGATTTTGAGCACCTGGATAGTTGGGAAACTTGGTGTTTTTCTTCCTTCTTTTGCTGAAAACTTTAATTTTAGTGATGCTGAAAAAATGATCTCAAATTTATACCAAAATAACTTTAGTTCCAGCAAAAATTACCTATTTGTTTTTAACTTTATGATTTTTTAATAACTCCTAAGTCATACTCTATATGACTAAATTTCATTGAGATAAATTAAGAACATATTTGACTTACTGAGTTTAAGCATGCTTGACCTAACTAAATTTTAGCATTTGTCACATGATTGATCATTCAAGAGATCCACTTCCGAGCTAGCTATGCACCTAAACTGGTTGGATATGTGCAAAGGCTCAACTTTTTCCCACCATAAGTATAGTTATAGGAATAAGGACATAGTTGATTGAAATCTAACTTAATTGGGACTGACGTCCAGCTGGTGTCTTCCTAGATTACGAATTCGAGTTGTAAGCCTATTTTGATAACAAATAAAATGTTTATTTACCAAAAAAAAATATTTAGCATTTACGGGTACACGTTTAAGATTTTACTCTTTACTAATTCTCTATTTCCTCTATCCATATATCAATGAGTACTAAACTGAAAAAATGCATTAAAAATACTGTAAAACATGTGATCGAGTTACAAAATAAAAATAATAATGAAAAAGTGCATGTACTTTGGTTATATATCATATATGGTAGATTGTTATAAATCACTTCATGTTGTATAATCTATTAAAGTAACATATTTATGAAGAAATTTAATTGAATGTGGTGTGAATAAAAAAAATGGGGAGGGGGGAGGGGAGGCATAGAGAACCAGTAGCCACAACAACAATATATTTCTCCAAACTAAGAATTGTTTATATTCAGTTTTGATCAAATTAATTAAAAAGCAAGAAAACAAAGACTTAAATATAAAGGGAGAATCCTTGGTAAAAAGCCTTGGAGTCGGAGAGCTTCTTCTTTGTCAACTTTCTCCTAAGTCCTAATTATCAGATTAAGCTTGACATGGGAGCTTATTACCCTAGTAAAATAGAAACACTATTTTTATACATGACAACAAAACTTTAGCAGAAGTGTCCACACTAATTGATTTATTAATGACAAAATTGATTCTTTCACACAATCGATTTATGTCTACCTAGTATTGATACTTAGTTTTAATTTGATGATAATGTATTTATTTAACATAAGTGTAACACTAGTTCATTCTATATTCAATATAGGCAGAATGGTCTGGGAGGCCCCGTACTTGTCTCAGTTTGTCACCTGGACCATTCTACTCACGACTTTGCCAACTGAACCCTCGAACCCACTAAAACCCAATATTTTAAACCCTTTTTTGACTGTCATCCCATGTGGCAAAAGCAATTCAAGTGCGTGACTTACATTCTCTTTAGGAGCATGAGATGCTTTTAAAAAGCCAATAACGGTCATTTTTGGCTATCTTTCTCAAATTTCCCTAATTTCTTCTCTTTCTCACTCATTTATTTCTCTCCGAATTTCTTCACTCCAAATTTCTTCTTGTTCTCCACAATCGATGAGGCCCAGTCTATATTTTATTTATGTCGCCTTTTTCTTACTCGTTAATTTTTTGTTCTTCACAATGATTATTTGTTTTTGCTATTATGAGCTTCATGCTGAACTTTAAGATGTCAAGAACATCAACTAACCTAGGAAGAATGTTTTGGGGCTGTCAAAAATACTCAAATGGTAATGGATGTGAATTTTTTCGATGGGCTGATATGATTGATCCTACATACCAAGAACAATACTACTTGAAGAACTAATCAACAAATGTTAATCATGAAAGGCATGGAAGGCATGCATGGAAGCCAGGGGAGATCAAGCATTAGTATTGATATCAGTGTTGTTGTGATTGTTGTCATGTGGTTTCTATCTTTTGTATTTAAGATGTCTTGATGATTTGTTCATTTGAGTACTATGATAATGTAATATAATGTATGAAAATATCCAAATTAAGACTTATAATTATCATAGCAAATTCATAAGCAAAAATAACTTGTTTGTCATAGCAAGTTAACACAATAGTTGAAAATTAAGTTAACGGTTGAAAAGTATCATAGACAATGTCATTAAGAATTTAGCTAGACAAAATATGAGTCTTTACTATGAAATATTATGCGTCTTGAGTGCTTGGTGTGGACTGAGTGGCTCGTTTGTACCTTTGTTCTTGTAACTTCCTTTGAGTAATTGCAGCTCCACCCTTCCACCTTAGTCCATTGGGTTTGTAACCAAGATCAATATTAGTAGGCGCTGAACTCTTCAATGTAGCACTATGTAACAACTAAAGGTCCTTAAATGATAATACTTACCCTTTCTATCACACTATCATTTGCTTCAAATAGCACACCAAAATCAGTTGTTCTTGGCCTCTTATATCCGGGATTTGCACCACCTCTTTTAAATTTGCTATACTCCTCTTTGAGCCACTAGCACCAGTAGTTGACTATTGAGTACTAAATTGACTTGTTGGTTGAGCAACACTTGCAAAATTTACAGAAATATTTGCAGCACTTCCACCCATAGTTATTGCTCTTCTAGTTGCTGTTGAAGTAGTGACTGATCTTTTAGTAGCTGTACCATCACTTCCATAAGTACATGTTCCAGCAGTAGTTGCACCTCTAGAAGCTGCTGAAGTAGTGAGTGGTCTTTTAGTAGCTGCACCACCACTTCCATCAGTACATGTTGTTGAAGTAGTTGCACCAGCAGTTACACCTGTAGAAGCTGCTGAAGTAGTTGCACCACCACTTCCACCTGTAGCAATTCTTGCAGTTCCAATAGTATAGTCATTTTTCTACGTACATAATTTTCCAAACTGAATTAAGAATTATTGATAAAATAAATTTCATTAACAAAGTTAAAGAAGTTAAAGCAAAACTCAAAGCAATTGGACATCCTTTCTTGTTATGTCCAAAATTCTTGCACAAAGAACATTTCATTTTTCTCCCTTTCTTTGTAGCCTTTCCAAACTTCTTCTTACTGGGATCATCACTATCTTTTGACCTTTTTTTCTTGGTCTTCCTGGCATAGAAGTGATTTCAGGTGGATTAATGGATGGTCTTGTGCTCTTTGACCACATCTTCATGTTTGTCATAGGTTGAATGAACTTATTGTAAACCTTCAAATATGTTTCCTTCTTGTCCCAGTGATCAACAAATGACTCAACATCTAGATCCTTGTAATCCATTGCAGTAATTTCATGTGCATAAGGAATTCCTTTCAGTTGTCATGACCTACAACTACATACTTTCTTTTTTAGATTAAAAACATGTTTATATGATGGATACTGAATCTCATAGCCATTATCTCCATTAAATTTAACCTCACATATGATTGCATGTTCAGCATTCTCACTAAGAATTTGCATAGCCATATGTGACACATCAGTTACCCATTTTTCAGAAAAATCTCTCATTTGAGTCATTCTTTCCATGACTTTGACTCTAATTTCCTTTAACATAGTGATGATTGTTTTGAAACTAGCTGCCAAGATCCAACTATTGAATGTCTCACATATATTATTCTCAACTATGTCACACTTGCCATGTTTCTTAAATAATGCCCTACACTATGCTTCTTTATTGTACTTTAACAAAGCTTTCACAATACCTTCTCCTAATAACTCATTTTTATCAAGTTTTGATTGTAAATGAACTTCAAATGGAGCCCTGGCAACCTACCAATTTTTTTTCTCCTTTCTTCAGTCCTCCATACCTTCTTCCAGTTGGACCATATATGTCTAGCACACCATCTAAGCTCAACATTTGGCTATAAATCAGTAAGTGCTATGCTAAGACCCTATAAGAAAAAAGGCATGCCAAGAAAAAATAATAGGAATATAAGTGTAACATAGAAATTGCTATAGCAAAGTAAAAAAAAGACTACAAAGTGTTCTCATACCTTTTACGTATCAGACATAATTGTGAGTCCTTCACCTTCGATTTGTGTCAGCTCCAAATCATGTTTGATGCACTTGATAAATCAAGACCATGTGTCTTTGGATTCTTTATTAACTACTACCCATGCTACAGGGTACATCTGATAATTTTCATCCTTGAAAATGCAAGACAACAGTTCACCTCTACATACACCTTTCAGAAATGCACCATCAAAATCAATTATCCTTCTACACCCCTCCATCCAACCACTTTTTAGTACTCCAAGACAAATATAAATTCCCTGGAATACCTCTTTTCCAGGAATTGTATTCTTGGATATCCTAACAACCACAATAGTTTCTGAATTTGTAGACTTCAACTCCTCAGCATAATCACACAATCTAGAAAATTTCTCTACAAAATCACCCATATGCTTATTCATGACTTTTATTTTTGCTCTTCTACAACTTGTTTTACTAACATACAATTCATAATCCTTTCTTAACAAGTCTTGAATCTGATGGAGTCTGATGTTAGGCTCACTCATGATTCTGTCTTTGTAAGTCTTACTAATCCACTTTGGAGTACAAAACTTGTTTCTTGTTCTGTTGAAACACTTATGGATAGGAAAATATGCTTTCACAATAAAATTTTCAGTATTACCATCAATACTTCTAAGAATATGCTAAGGACAACCCTTCTTATTACACTTTCCCCTGATCCTCTCCTTTTCATTAGGTTTAAGTTTAAGGTTCACATCTTTCTGAATAGAGTAAGTTTGTAGTGCTTCTCTAAACTCAACATTATTAAAAAAAACATATACAACTGAAATTAATTTTTTTTTGCAGTTGGGTCAAAATAGACATTTGTACTTGCATTCCTAGCTGGTGGATATACAACTAGGGGTGTGCATCGATCGGTTCGGTTCGATTTTATGAATTAACGGTTCAGTTTATCGGTTTTTGGTTTTTAAATACGCTAAATCAATAACGAACCAATAAGATAATTTTTTATCGGTTTTTGGTTTATTGGTTTTGGTCCTTAACGGTTTGGTTCTCGGTTTAACCAATAAGAATATGCTTATAAAATAAATATATGACTTCTCTAATAANNACATTTGTACTTGTATTCCTAGCTGGTGGATATACAACTAGGGGTGTGCATCGGTTGGTTCGGTTCGATTTTATGAATTAACGGTTCAGTTTATCGGTTTTTGGTTTTTAAATACGCTAAATCAATAACGAACCAATAAGATAATTTTTTATTGGTTTTTGGTTTATCGATTTTGGTCCTTAACGGTTCGGTTCTCGGTTTAACCAATAAGAATATGCTTATAAAACAAATATATGACTTCTCTAATAAATTTGACACGACACGACAATAATGTAACTTTACAAAAGCTCATAAAATAGAAATAATAATAACAAACATGAAAAGAACTATCCATGTGTGACACAAAGAGAAATAAAGAGGAATATGATTCTTACTTTAGATTTTGACGATTTGTATAATGTAAAGTTGTGAATTCAAAGTCACATCAAAGTATGAATTGATAACTAAATGACAAAGACATAACTATTAATATATTGAGATTAATATTTATTAATATGTATGTATATGTAAAAGTATTAAATTACTATAGTCTTAATTCTTAATGGGTTATCGGTTTACCCAATTACCCAATATAGAAAATCAATATCGAACCGATAACCTGATAATTTTTTTTATAAAACCATTAAGAAACCGTTAAACCCAATAACCCAATAGCAATAAATCAATAACACTTTTTTCGGTTCAGTTTATCGGTCGATTCGATTTTTGCACACCCCTATCTACAACCTCATCAGACTCAACATGATCCCCTTCATCTTCACTAATATCACTGTCACGATCTGAGCTATCAAAATACAGGTCATCCTCACCCAATTTTCCTTCATATCTTCCCCTCTTATTTTTATTAATATCTTCAAAACCAACATCTATACCTACATGACCATAAGGTGTCTCTTCTACATTTATTCTAGCAACCTTCTCTTTACTAACTTGTTCTTGAATGTTTGACTGCCTAGCTTCAACAAACTCATTATCTAAGTCACTTAAGTCATCAATGCTCTCATCAACATCATAAAGTGACTCAAAATTAGATTGTTCAACATCTACATCAGATTCATCAGATGTTTGAAGGTGGTAGGAAGAAAAGTCATTGCCTTGACCTTGACCTTCATCTTCATCTAAGTCCTCTAAAGAAACCTCAAGAGCATCAGTCTCCTTATTCTTTCCCTTGTCTACCCTAGATTATTGATCTTCTTTTATATTTGTATCATCTTTTTTATCAGATGGTTAAGGAAAAGGCACATCAGCCCTAACATTTATAACAGTAGATGAGGGGGTTACCTATTTTGAGAGTAAGCAATTGGGCTAGTTGCACCTCATTAGGATCCTCAACAATTAAAGGGGTACTAATTTGATGTACCACATACACATCAACAAAGTTTCCACCCTTTAAGTTGTTAATACATCTTTACACATCAGCATCATTATTCAATATATAAAAATCACCTCTTTTGTTAACTTTGCACCCAAAGGTCTCAACTTTTCAACTCCCAATTCACTAGCTAATTTCTGAAAAAACATGATATGGAGCTCATTCATATCGATTCTTCTTTTTTCAAGATCAGAAATTTCATTGACATACCATAGTTCAGGGTCTGATAAAAAATAGCCCCCATAATGCATTTGAAGTGTAATAATTATTGAAGCCATATTCTTTCCATACCTATAAAGTCACAAGAATACTTTCAGATAATTGACAAAAAGCCCTAAATGACAAAAAATCCCTAATTGACAAAAATCCTTAATTGACAAAAAGCCTTAATTGACAGAAAAAACCTAATTTTAAAGTAATTCTTTATGGAATACAACAAAAAGCTCTATAATAATCTGATATAATTCAATTGGACCACTAACATGAAAGAAATCCAACACAATTGAAAAAAAAAATCAGTTACGAAAAAAACCCCTAGATTCAAAACATATTCACGACAAATGCCATTGAATGCATAATACTTCTACAAATTGTTATTAGGCTTGTAAAAAATCAAACTTCTCCTAAAAATCACACCATAACCTCTGCAAAAGTACTAAACCCTAAAACAACAAAATTCAAAATGAAACACCAAAAACACAACTGCAAAACAAAGAGAATGAAAATCAATTAACAAACTTACAACTATAGAGTGAAACACGAACTCAAACACTTAAGAAAATCGAAAAAAATCGCGGTGATCATCAATGTAAATCGGGACTACAGAGAGTAGAAGGGTCTAGTTGAAAAGGCGGTGGGAAAGAAATATTTGGACGAAAAAGAAATTAGCCTTTTTTAACATGTCATTTTCTACGTGGTATTTTTAAATGACGTGAAAAGCTATGTGTGACGTTTGTAGTTCACGGACCACTGAGTAGTCAAAAAAGGGTTTAAAATATTGAATTTTAGTGGGTTCGAAAGTTCAGTTGGCAAAGTCGTGAGTAGAAGAATCCAGGTGACAAACTGAGACAAGTACAGAAGCCTCCCAGACTATTTCGCCTTCAATATATTATGCACACCCTTTTATTGGTGCTTAGTGGTTAAGGAGTTTCTCTCCTCTAGGAATGAAAGAATCATTTTTTATCCAAAAAAAAAATAGGCGATCTCATATCATATCATGAAAGATAGCTCAACCTAAACCTGCAATAATGCATTAGCTTCTCTACTCTTACTCGTTACTCCCTCTATTTCAAATTAATTGAATTATTGAGGTGTTTCACACCCTTTAAGAAAAGAAGATTAAGACATAAATTGGACATGATTTTTTATTTTTACCCTTATTAAATATTGTCAAATTTATTATTAAAATAACTAACCATTAATTAATAACTAATTCCAATACAAACTAATGAAGGGTAAAATTGAAAGAACATTCTAAAAGTAGTCTTGAAAATTGAACAATTAAGTTAATTTGAAAAATGAAAAATATCTCAACAATTTAATTAATTTGAAATGGAGGGAGTATTTGTTATTGTCTCAAAAGCTCATTCAGATTCTAGTCACAAATTTCTCTATGCATTATGTTATGTTTGTTTAGTTATATAGTTTTTTCTTATTAAAAATTCATCCTTATGGTCATCTTTTTTTTTTTAAAAAAAATGATCTACAAATACTTTCAGTGGATTTAGTCTTTAAAGTTTAGATCAACTTTTGAAACTTTCGCTCATAATCTTAATTTTAAAAAAAATATAATATATGTTCAGACATAAATTTTAAAAATTTAAAATCCTGATTTGCTCTACTACTTGTATGTCTTTTGGATGTACAAATAATAATAATAATAATAATGCCANTTCATCCTTATGGTCATCTTTTTTTTTTTAAAAAAAATGATCTACAAATACTTTCAGTGGATTTAGTCTTTAAAGTTTAGATCAACTTTTGAAACTTTCGCTCATAATCTTAATTTTAAAAAAATATAATATATGTTCAGACATAAATTTTAAAAATTTAATTTGAAATTTTACAGTTAAACGGGAGCTAAGTTCATAGGGTGTAACTTTACTAAACAAATTTACCTCTATACCCGTACTAGTTGATTAGAATAACAAACTCATGTATACTTAAAGTGATAAAATAACATTATTGTAAAAATATAATTATGTTCACAAAAAACTACAAATGGTGGGGCATTGAGTCAAATGAGTGGAGAAACTTTAATATGCTCTTTAGATAAGACATCTCTCTTTTTTTTTTTTTTTTTTCTATTTGTAGGAATTATGTTTTAAAACACTGTGTGTTCAAAAGAATGAATCATGCCCAGTAAGTCAAAAAGAGAAAAAAAAAAAAAACTATAAAAACATTAGTTGCTTTTTATTTAATTTCTAAATACTCAGATTTAATTTTTTTTCAAAAGAAAGTTAAAAAGAGTTGATGTTGAAATACTCCGTAATAAAAAAGGAAAAATCACAAAATGTATTTATTTAAGAGTGTATATTGTAATTTTTAAATGTACTATTTTATAATTACTAGTAATAAAGCTTTAATTATTGATCTTAACATATTTGTATTAATTTATATTATATTTAATTTAATTTTGTTAAGTGTTACCATTAATTAATAAGTAAGAAAAAATGGGTGTGTGATTTTTTTGTACAAATCTATATATTGATATAAAGCTAATCATAGAAAAGGTGATGTAACATTTTTTTACAGTCAGCTTTTAGATTTATCTTTATTCTTCTTTTCTTTCGACACTTTTTCTGATTTTTAATTGCATTTTTAGTTGATTTCTTCCTATTCATAAAATTCCATTAAACATGAAATTGCAGTAAAGACTCAATTGAATGTGATGGTAGCCCATGGTTGAGGCATTCAATTAATTTAGTCAATTTACTCTCCTTTATAACTAATTTAAACCTATTTACAGTAAAAAAAAAATCAATTAAGCACAATTAATGCATTTAGTATTCATATACTTATAATTATACTCAAATTCGTTAGTCTTTTCTTACGTTATGTTACTATTTTTTTTTATTACTATAAATACTAAAGAAAATTATTTTCACTGCATAACATTCTTCCTTTTTCTGATTTGCTCCTTTTCATTAGTATTAGGAAATAATGAAGAATTAGCATATATAGCAGTACTTGTGAAAAGTATTTGTCCAAATTCAAGCAAGAAAAATAGCTATAGCAATATATCAAATTTTTGTTACTCTTATTATTTGTTGCAAGTTTGTTGTCACGACCCAAGTCGTGAGTGACACCCACACTTAACCTCTTAAGTGGGCGAACCAAGGAATCTAAAACCCAACATATATCAATAATTCAACTACGAATAACAATAAGGTAGGAAGCTCAAAACTTGTTAAAGTTACCAATCAAATAAATTTCTAAGGTCTATTACATATTATCCCCAAAAACTGAAAGTCATCACATCAAGGACATCTAATCTTCAAATACTAAGTCTAAGAATATTAAAGACACCAAAATAAATTAATAAAATAGTTTATGTCGGAAAACTAAGGACATCATGCCATGACCAAGAGAATCCAACATGAGCTGGAATGAATAGCTCACCCTGGAACCTGATGTGCTGGAGACTGGCCAGAGCTGAGGGTGAATCGAAGTCATTGATACACTCGATGCACTCCACAAAAAGAAAACAAAGAAAAACACAAGTAGGGCTCAGTACAAGGCAACACGTACTGAGTAGATATCATCGGCCAACCCAAAATAAAAACTAATATGTAATGAATAATAGTATAAAATCAACTATGACACTTAGCAGGTGGCAAGCAACAAACACATGAACCAGTGTCAACAACACTAAAGTAAGTACGTAATCAGTCAACAATATCAAGATCACACATGAGGACTCATGCCTCCAAACCAAACTAATTTGGGAATTGAGTTTTTTGAGATTGAGTACATTAAGTTAATTTGATATCTTTTTCCTTTAATGTTACCGTGTCGGAACGTGACACTCCGATCCAATTATACCGTGTCGGAACGTGACACTACGATTCAATAATATCATTAATTTGTTTCATCAAGCATTCTTTATTCAAGGCATCACTTCGATAGAGAGGGTTTCAGATTATAAATTTCACGGTCTCAGGATTTTAGACCAATCACAAACCATACAACCAAACCACACAAAACCATACAATCAAGTACATAGAGAACTTCACAATATCACTCACTACATATCAGTCACTATTAAGAGTCTAACTATCGAAATAGAATAAACCATAACCTACCTCCATCGAAGAACTGACGTCAGGCAAGCTACTTCTCCAATGCCCTTCCTTTCCTCAATGCCTCTGAACCTTTCCAATCTATCAAGTATATATGCATAATTTGTAAGTTAACAAGCCTATAAACACTTATATTAGTCTATGTCTAGCCTATACCCAAAAACTCCCCTAATTCTACAATTAACTTCCTCAAGTTCAAACCTAAGGGTAAGTCTTAATTCCTCCCATTAGCATAACTTTAATGTAATTCATATAATATACTACACCTTATATTTAATTATCTCTATCTCAATATATCAAATTTTAGTTTATAATATGGTAAAACTGAAACCACTGGTCACGATATCAGTGGCAGCCAACACATGAAACCACAAAATAAACTAACCAAAGAAAACAAATGTAACACGAAGACCTATGAAACCCATTCCAAAATATGGACATAACAATGACAATTCAATTCTATAAACTTTCACCTGCAATCCACTCTTTAACTCAATAAACAATAATTTACCACTTATTATTTTATTACTTCACAATAATTTAATCAAACCAACCACCAGCAACTAACCATTGGCACCAATTACTTTAGTTCCTGATTATTTTCTCCATTAGTCATATCAATTTGCACACACTTATAAATTGTAGACTATCTCACTTATGACAATACACTATACACCTCATTCCTAACTCAATTAAATAATCTCACTGGAAATCAGCCAATCCGTGGGAGACAAATTTGTCTCCAACAATCCCACCCCAACGCCATTAACAGAGGCGTATCCAGGAATTTGTCAAGATGGGTGCACGAATACGAAAAAAAATGCATCTTAAATATAAATTTGATAAGTTTGACTTTTAGGTTCTTAATATGAACAATTAAAATTTTAAAATTATAGGTCCAAAATATATAATACTATTAATTTTAAATTTTAATATACACATTTGATTTAATTATATAAAAATCTTATAGTACAAAGTTTTTTAGGAACTTCCAATGTAAGGCACTTGAAATTTTTGAAAGATTAAAGGAAAAAAAACAAAAGAAAAATTAGTTGAAACGTCAAAAGTATAACGATAACCACTTGGGGAGGTGTTACTCAAAAGGACAAGATGGATATACGACTTAAATTTTTATCCTTACTTAGAGAGGTGCACTCAATCATTATTGTATTATTATATGATACTTTAAACGTGGGTTCACACATCTATATTTAAATATTTTTTAAAAATATAACACTATTATATATGATCTAGAGAGGGAAGCATGGGTTCACGTGAACCCACGACACCCCCTCTAAATACGCCCCTGGCCATTAATCACCAAAATTCAACCTAACACTACCACTGAAAACTCGTTCTTTTCAATTTCCCGTCTAATAACAATAATATAATACTATAATCATAAAGCCTTTGCTCATATTCACAAAATACATATTAGATTTTACCTGAAGCACTCGTCGGCCTATCTGCAAATTGTATCGCCGTAGTTGAAGTTCTCTTGAGTTAGAATGGGAACCCCTAATTATTATCTAAGCCTAATTTTGGGAGTGGTAGAAGTGACCCACAATTAATTCTAATGCTATTTTTTTTAACCACCAACTAAATAAATTATTAAAACTACCCCATAAATTCTATAATTGTAGTTACTAATAGTCCAAAACACTTATTTATAATCTATCGGAAGAGTATTTTATACAATAAAAGCTCTAATACTCAAAACGATCAAATGAGGTGAATATTCTATTATAAATTCTAGAAATAATTGTATTAATTTCATATTGGATTTTGATAATTCTTACTGGCTTGAAGAATACATTATTATTAGCTATACATCAATTCTGTTACTATTTTATTAATTTATTGCAAGTTTATACGTAATTATAGATGTGAATTGAAATACAATAAAAAAAATTGTGGGTTATATTTCCTATTGTAATTTTAGGAATAATTATATTAATTTCATATTGAATTTTGGTTGATTTTATACATGTTCCCAAAACAAATGACATCCTCAGGAAATGTGGTGTTTTTATCATCTCAAAATAATCTATATACAATATAAAAAGACATAGATAAAAGAAGAGTGGTGTAACATCTCATTTTTGTCTAAAAAATTCATTAATCCTTTTTATTTTTTAAATTATTTTATTTTAAATATTCATCTTCATCTCCCTAGATTTTATTCTTAATCAATTAATAATATATAATTCACATCAAATTACTTTATTTATAAAAAATCTATCAACTAATTAGATTAATAAATTAAATATTTCTTTGACAATAGCCAACCCACATAGAATGGAAATTCCTCTCCACAAATTTGCTCGGGGTTCGGTTCATTAGCGGGTATTTGTTTAGTCATTCAGATAGTCACTGGCGTTTTTTTAGCTATGCATTACACACCTCATGTGGATCTAGCTTTCAACAGCGTAGAACACATTATGAGAGATGTTGAACGGGGCTGGTTGCTCTGTTATATGCATGCTAATGGGGCAAGCATGTTTTTCATGTTTGNTTAGCGGGTATTTGTTTAGTCATTCAGATAGTCACTGGCGTTTTTTTAGCTATGCATTACACACCTCATATGGATCTAGCTTTCAACAACGTAGAACACATTATGAGAGATGTTGAACGGGGCTGGTTGCTCTGTTATATGCATGCTAATGGGGCAAGCATGTTTTTCATGTTTGTGCAATAACTCCTAAAGAAGAAGTGAAAATGTTCCTTAGCATCATCACTAATAATTTATTCTTTTGCCTCTTGATATTTTAATTTTTTGCCATATATTATAATTATAGTATAACTTACATAAATCTAATAGTGTAAAACCTAAATATCCCTACTCTTTTCTATTTTACAAAAATCCCTTAAAATATCATCCATTCGGATACACTAATTGTGATACATTATAAAACTTGTCTGTTGTGCTTAATTTGGAATATTAACATAAAATTGATTTTCTTTCCCATAAATCACGCAGATCTGATTGATATCAATCCATTCCATTCTGTAACAACTTCACAAAATTCAAAATTCAGATTTTCATCTTCTCCATCAATTTGAAATCGTAAAAGTTCCACATGAGGAATTGCCCTTCTTTGTGTTGTTGCTCAACAACCTGTCAATGTTAGCATCGATGGAACGATTGTTGATTTTCAATTGTATAGAGGGGTACTCTTATCTGTTACTCTTTTTTTAAACATTTTTTTTCCCGTTCTTCTTTCAAGAATCCCAAAAATGACGTGCACTTTGTCCTTTTGTATTTTGAAAATATGCAGGGAATCTACGATGAAAGTTGCTCTAGTAGTCCATATGACTTGAGCCATGGAGTACTAATGGTAGGATATAGTTTTGAAAGAGATGATAACTACTGGATAATCAAGAACTCATGGGGATAATTATGGAGAGTGGAGGCTATGGATACATAAGAAAAAACAGTGATTTGCCATATGGTGTTTGTGCCATTATTTCATTGGCTTCTTATTTGAAGAAGAAATTATTTTTTGTATTAACTCCTTATCCATCTCTGGCCGTTCAACCACCTCCTCCACCATTCTCTCTGCCCTCTCCACCATTGGTATATAATTTTTTTAAATGTATTATTGTTATAGTATTATTTCATCGTTTTGATGTGAATATGTAAGTCATGATACATTAGTGGTAAACGATCCGCATGTATTGTAATTTTGTATCTATAGATTATGATGTGGTCATTATTTTGTATCCGGATGTGATTTGTATAAAATGTATCATCATAATATATTGTATATGATACATGTAATAAATAGATTAACAATTGGAACGGATTAGATGCGTTTGTATCAGCTTATTATTGTGTATATTGTTCATATAAATAGTGTAACAATTAAGATATGTAAATTACTTGTTTAGATCAAGACAAATATGGATGATACATAATATATATCAATATTGAATTTTTGTGAATGGTTGTATCATTGATAATTCTAATGTACCCAATACATGTTATAAGATGGTTACAAAATTGTGTCAACATGTGTTGATTTATTGTTAGATATGTGTTGCATTGAAAATTGAAAAAAATGTATTTCATATAATGTATCATTAAATTTTTTAATGTTTGCAGATTATTTCATGTCGTCTGAGTTTTTATGTATCAAGATTATTATTGGGTAATACGTACATATACATCGCAGTCTAAGTTGGATGATTGAATAAATATTAAAGAGTGCAGATACATAACACATAAGTGATTTGTTATGGTCTATATAGCCTTTTAAATTTGAATGAGATTGATGATTCATTGAAAACCTTGATACATGCAAATGATACATTAGGTAGTGTTTATGTATCAAGTACATTTATATTGAACATGATAAAACTAATTGAAGATTCAACAACACTAGGGTTATATATCAACACCTCAAATATGAATATGATACATTGTATAAAACAAGGATGAATGGAGAATCATATACATTAGAGAAGTAAAGATTGCTTGTAAAGTGTTCTATATCCTTTTAAAATTTAAAAATATTGATGATACATTATAAAACTTGATATATTGTAAATGATACATTAAACATTACTTATGTATCAAGTATATAAGTTTTGCACATGAAACTAGTCGAATGTTCAACAATATTAGAATTATGTATCAATGTAGCAAATATATACCTCATGCATTACATAAAACATAAATTTATTGTAGCATTAATGTATCCGAAATTTCATACCACTAACAAAGGTTAATTTAAGAAACAAAATAAACAAGATACATTGAGAATCGATAACTTTGATAAAGATAGGCGTGAAGATGCATCCTTCTTCGATCTTGCCTTCTCCAACAATGTCAACATCTATCTTTTCAACAAAGGCTACCAAGTTCCCCATATCCTTATTGTCCCTGTGTATTTTGATCCCTTCTGGGTTTCATTCTCATCAGGCTAGACCATGTCATCAACTACAATATTACGATATTGGGTCAACGTGTCAAGTATGGTAAGCATATTCTGCAAACACTTTTTCCATACGTTTACCAACATGTGCCCATTGAGACTTGAATTAACATTAGTAAATTGATGATGAAAAAAAACAAAAAACAAGGATGAACGGCGAAAATCAAGGAAGAGGAAAATTACCTTTTCAAGAAGTTGAAATTGATTTGAGTGGAGAGACAACGATTTTGAATTTCAAATTGTTAGGAAGGAATTAATTGATAAGATTGTGGGAGTGAAGTTAGGGAGAGATTAATGGAGTGAATTAAGGAAGAGAAACGTTAGTTTTGGGAGTATGAAGTTATGTATCAGGAGGTTAGAATTTGGGAGTAAAATAAGGGATTTTGGTAATATTTTGAAATGATAGGGAATAATAGAAATTATGGTAAATAAAGGTATGTAGATAGGTAATTTTTCCTATATTTATATTACTCTTTATTAGAAGTGGGACTTAGGGTGTACTAACACTGTTTTATGCAGTTGTACAAAATGCACTAATAAATGTATTCTTTTAAAAGATAATTTAGTAATTTCGTCTTATTACTCTATATTACTTTTATGGCAACATGTGTACTACATGTGTGATTGTCACGCCCCGAGCTACCCCCAAGACGCGTACACGGGACCTAGGACCACAAGTGATCCCAAGCTAACCCTGCTGGTATGATCATGAGCATACTAAAGATAATAAACTGATGCGGAAGCTAAATCATAAAATAAATCTGAAAAGATGGGGAATACCCATATACTATAACTGAATATATCAAATCTGAGAGTTTAATACAAAAGAAATATCAAACTCAAGATACTAAGTTGAATCTAACTATGTCTGAAATAAGCCTCTAAACTGACTAGAAATGCTGGACAGGCCCCAGCTAAGTCTAGCAAAACTGAAACTAAAGACTANCACGAACTACGGTCCGTGACCTGACCTACGGACCGTAAGTCCGGCCGTGGGTCAACACTTAGCCAAATTTCTGAGCTGGTTTGGGGAGGGGTTGCAGTAGTGAACCACGGACCACCAGCACGGGCCGTGGTCTGACCTACGGTCCGTGGATGGTGACCGTAAGTTGTACCTGCAACTTCTCAAAATCTGCATTTTTGTCTATTTTGAATACGGGGTGTTACAGTGATAATAATATTCTTCCTTCACTTTTCTCTTCTAAAGCCATCTCCAACCCTGCTCTCTTTTACTCTCCATGCTCTATATTTGGAGAGTAAAAAAAGAGAATTTTCTCTCCAAGCACTCTCTATTTTACTCTTTACCGTTCTCCAAATTTGGAGAACTACTATTTATACTCTCTATTTCACTTTTTGAATATTATATTATTATTTTCTAATATTTTGTAATTAACATATTATTTTCATTTAAGACTATTAATTAAATGTCTAATATTCGTAATTCTTTAAAATGTAATATAAATTTTAAAAATATATTATTTAATATATACTACTTTCATCTCAAATTAATAATATTTTAATTTGTTTTTTAATTTTCATCACTTTGTGATACAATTTATTGTTATTATTAATTTTCACTATGAAAAATGCACAAAACTTAAATGATAAGATACAAATTTTAATTTAAAATATAATACATAACATAATAATTTAAATACAAGATAACAATATAGTACTATACATAACATAATAATTTTAAAAGTCACAACAATAATTTAGTAATCCGAGAGTTTGTTTCAAGATTTAACAATATTCAAAAAAGGAAGTATGTAGTGTATGATTTAGAGAAGTTGCGGTTGTGATTGCGATTGTACTTATCAATTTCTTTTTTCTATTATTCGTAGTTGTTCTTTAGAAATTTAGAATGAAATATAATTTAATATTAAATAAAGAATTTCAAAAAATTAAATTTTATATAAAATGAAAATTATATAGGATGATTATTTGGAAAAAAGAAAGAAAAGATTTAGAATATAAAATAAGAAAATTAAAATGAAATAGAAAAAATAATATAATATTGAGGAGAGAGAAGAAGATTTTTTTTAGAGAGTAAAATAGAGAATTAGGTTGGAGTTGGTTGTCTGAAAAAACAGAGAACTCTATATTTGGAGAGTACAATAGAGTGTAGGGTTGTTTGAGAAATGATTGATTGTCCAGGTTTTTTCTTTTTAGTTTTGCAACTCTTTCAGTTCGTTCTTCTTTGAGTTTTCTTTCACCATTTTCTTTGTTTGCGTTCTCCCCTGATTATTATATGTGATAACATTCAGTTCTAATGGATGTGTTGTTTCAGTTCCATAAATTAGGATTTAGTTTTGCTCTAATATCAGTGAGAAGCTTTCATAGAATAAAATTAAATTTAGCGAAGGCTATTGTGAAATTTTCTGAGTCTTTGGCTCTTTTGTTAATATATTTTTTACATGTGATTGCACTTTTTGTCAATTTTATAGCCGTCAATGGCATTAACAAAAACTTGAAGAGAATAGAAGAATGATATGTCAGCAAAATTTCTAAATGTTAGTACGTAATACACTTATATTTTGTTGATTTGTGAAAGTCATTCAACTACCGCTTTCCTTCGATCTCCACCCTCTTTTGGAATAATTTCACTACATAGACCTATTTGTGCTAAAATTAAATGAAAGGAGAAGTGCTCAATGTCACGACCCAGACCATTGTGATTGACACCCACACTAACCCTCCGGTGGGAGAACCACTACTACAACCCAAGCTAAGCAACTAACAAAAAACTAAGGCATTTAAAGATACATAAGCAAGTTTAAATGACCAAAGGAAATACGCAGTTCCCATAAACTCCCAAAGGTTTAAACAAACTAGCCAAACTAATGCGAAAGAACAACCCCTAGAACCTGAAAGTCATTGTACCAAAACTCTACTAACGACAAGTCTAAGAACAAGGGGTACAAACCCGAAACTAAACAAANNTCACCTAGCTGAGGTCTATCAATAGCCGCCTGAAGATGCCCTGTACTAAACAAAGAAAGAGCAAGTGAAGTATCAGTACACAACCACAATGTACTGGTAGGATCACGCGGCTATCCCAATAAGTGAAACACATGCAAGTAACCACGACATTATAAAACAGACATATACCGAACATATACAATATTAGTCATCTTTTCAGGATCAATGTAGCAACAAACAGTCTTTCAATATCAATCATCATTAAATATGAATGTAATCATCATAAGTAGATACGCAACACAATTCAATGGTCCTCTCACGGAACCCAATTCAATGGTCATCTCATGGAACCCATACCCAAACTATTAGTGTACCGGTACGTGGTACCCGTTCCAAGTTAGTGTGTCGGATCGTGACACCCGTTTCAATGTTTATGCTGGTACGTGACAATCAATCTCAGTTAGTGTGTCAGATCGTGACACCCGTTTCAATATTTATGCCAGTACGTGGCAATCGATCCCAATTAGTGTGTTAAAACGTAACACCCGATTGATTCAGCAAGCCACAATCACAATCATAAGTACATTCTCATAATTATACAATCAAGTCATGATTCATGACATTCAATTATTCAATTATCCTTATTCACGATTAGTGTGATCAATAATGTAATATTCACATACATACATGCATTATAATGAAGCAAGTACAAACATATATCACACAACATGAAATCATAACCATCACCTACCTTGAATCCAAGCTTGAATCCCTTAAGGCACTGAATCTTCCCTTTTTGGATTCTTTCCGCTTATTCTAGGTCTACAAACAATTGATAAACGCAAGGATCAACAATTAAAGGTCTAATTATCCGGATTATAACAAACCCAAGAACCTTAGACCAAACCCAAGATCCTAATACCCAATTTAGGGCTATTTCCACCATTAGTTTCAAATCAAAACCCTCCCCCATAGATAATTAACCACTAGTTTACATTCTACAGATCAAAAAACGGGTTCGGGGAGTTAAAACCTTACCTTTAGCCTTAAGAATGGTGAAAATCAGTCAAGAACTCGCCTGGAGTCGTCTCCTAGCTCTCAAAGTTAAAAAGTGCAGAATAAAATTTTGAGGTTTATTTCCGACTTAAATCGCGACTGTCCCGCTATGGCGCCCCCAGCCCGCCACAACAGCCCCTCGCTGGCGGAATAAATCCTGTCACAACGACTTGCACGGAAATAAAATGTCGAATTAAGAGCTCCAAACCCCCATTTCACAACACACCTTCATCCCACGACACTAAAAAAATATCCATTCACGCTAAAGTCAATTTCGGGAGTTCTACTCGCCCGAATTCAATTCCGTAAAGTCGTACGGGTTCCTTAACGCCTTAGCTATCCACTCATGTAATCGCATTCCATATTAAACATCTCATTTGTTACTAGATTTCCATATACCTCACTGACTTTGATTTCGTCCAAATCTGGAATAGGCTAGAAAATTTCAAGTTACTACCAAAAAGTTTTCGGCCCAAAAATTTTTCCCGTTGGCTTTTCTATAACGATGGAAACAGTTCGTTACAATAGATACCAATTTACACATCACTCGTCCCCGAGTGACAAACTAGGAGAAAAGGGCTAAAGCAAGAATATAATAGTATATGCATCGTCGAATAATTGTGGATACTTATCCTACATACTTTTTATGTCGACTCTGGCTGCTAGAAGTTTAGCTTGGATATTTCTCACCTTATCTTGAGCATCCTTCACCAAAACAACCCCAACGATTTTACATCTCCAGTCTCAAACCATTACATGGATGATCTACATCTCCTCCCATACAATGCCTCAATGAAGTCATCTCAATACTCGAGTGATAAATATTGTTATATGCAAACTTAACTAACAACAAAAACAATTCCCAACAACCACCAAAATTGATCGTACACACGTCTGCAATATGTTATCAAGGACCTTGACACAATCATCTGGTCGAATCCTTTAGCACTTAAGCATGATAAAATTCCAAATCAATACTCGCTACAATTAGAAGTGAACCTGAACCCACCAATACATACTCATAATACCCAAACAATCATAGTTCTTAACAACATCTCCATCCCACAACATAAATTCCCATGAGCTTAAGTTATAACAGATTTGATCTTTACACATCAGATACTCATCGAGGGACATGTCCAAGCATACAAACCCTCCAACCACACTATCGAATGCTAGATTTAGCAATTATGATTGTAGATTACCCTTAAGAACAGTAGAATTGGACCCAATGATCCCACGTTCAACCACACATAGTCGATACATGACCTCGACGACTAGATGAATATTAAGATTATTGGACAACCATAAATATGCATGGTAACTCTTCAATGAATTCTCATAAGCAAGGTGGTACATGTAGAATCATTGAAATACTTTAACAACTTCACGACAACACCAAATATGTCATATGAATTAACCAAGTCATCCCAATCATCTCACTCAACCAAGAGAACATTGCAAGATCGGTACACCTGATCCACTACTAGGGATCCACCCATAAAAGTGAAAACACACGTGAGCATAGATAGCGACTCATACTCACAACCATGTACAAAATGAAATAGATGGTCATATAAGAATTTACGAAGTATTGAATAACAACAAAAGTTTTCCTCTGAAGAGTCGATACTAGTCATTTCCATTCAGTTGACACCACATACTCCTCACATCATTCCACTGAAGTCCACACTCTAAATACTAACAACCATCATTAATATTCCGACTATTTACCTTTAACCAACTCTTTTAAATTAAAACCTTTCTTAGATACTTTAACAATAAAAAACAATAAACTTTACGACTCAAACCAGTGTAAGTCCTTTCAAATGCTCAATACCTGATACAGTTGATCATTTCTCACCTTACAAATGCATACCTTGACAAAATATATTACCACAAATGTAGACTTACAATGAAAATTTTGAATTGTAAATTCAATCGTATAAAACAATCCCTTTATCTATCAACATTAGCTTATACCTTGAAGATTTTTATGAATTCATGGATCTTCGCTTATCATTGATCGCATCTCCATTGATATTACATTATCTTTCGCTAACAATTCAATCGTACTCATTACTAAACTCAAAACAAAAATAATGCACTTATCCTCACACTCGAGCTAATGTCTGTACATTCATTTCTCAAGTCTTTTCCAATAGTTTTTAATCAATCTGGCGGACTTGTGACACTATTACCATAGCCACAACAAAACAAATGAAATCACGTGTCTGTGAACCCAATTATCTACCCCTCTGAAGATATTTCTTTAACTTTTGCAATCAAATAAAATATTCTTACTCTCGTCTCTCTCTAAAGGATGTACTACATCCCACTATATTTTCCTTTATTATAACTCTAGCTTTTTAAAATTCTATTCGAGTGGTGTCGCACCATCTCTTAAAACTTTCCATACCACCACGTTACTCACCAATATTACAAAACCACAACCTTGGATACTCGCAAGTCGTAAGTACTATACAAAATTCGCTTAACCAACAATCTCATTATATCATTCCATTCCATCACAATCATCACGAACCCTTACTATCATTACGCTCTGTTAGCCTTGGCTATCACTACGAAGTTAACCTTTTTATCGACATGACACGTCAAACTTAGGTATACTTAACAATTCAAAGGGCTAACCTAATTTTATACGCGCTTTCTTACTAAAATACTTCAATTGCCTTCCCCCAAGTATACTCATTGGGACTTTCTTTATCCTTAAGCTTGTCATTCCGGTATCAATCCACTTCTTTATGGCTTAAGATAAAATCACTAGTCCTCGTACTACCCTTCTTATTCTTAACAAACAAGACAGGAGCACCCCACGGGGAAACACTAGGACAGATGAAACCTATATCACGAATCTCTTGGATTTGAGCTTTAAGCTTTCTCAATTATGCCAGAGCCATGCGATATGGATGAATGGAGATGGGGCGAGTGCCAGTTTCCAAGTTAATGCAGAAATCTATATCTCTATCCGGAGGCATACCAGGTAAATCAGTACGAAACACTTCTCTAAATTCTGACACCACATGAATGGACTTAATAGAGGGAGACTTAACCTCAACATCCCGAATATGAGCTAAATAAGCCAAACAACCCTGCCCCACTAGTTTCATATCCTGCACGAAAGATATGATCTTAGCTGGCTTAGGCTTGTACACCCCTTCCCACTCTAACCTTTCCTTACCCGGGATATCTAGAGTTATCAACTTAGTATTACAATTAAGCCCGATATAATAGGGGTACACCCAAGTCATGCCTAAGATTATATCAAGTCAGTCATATCCAACATAACCAAATCAACCCAAGTCTAAAAATCCATAAACTCACCGAACAAACACAATACACATGAGTGACTATGACAGACTCTTCAACTGGGGTGGAAACATGAATGGGGCATCAACTACATCACAAACCACACCAAATACCAAGGCAAACTAAACTTGACACATATGAACAAGTAGAACCCGGATTCAAACAAACAATAGCAATCCAATCACAGATAAAAATAGTACATATGATCACTGCATCTGATGCCTCAACCTTGGCCTTGCCCGAAAAGGCATAAAACTGAGCCCTGTCATCTCGACAGGTAATCTCTTTGTCTGGCTGCACAACTCCTCTACCTGCATTACCATTTCCCCGGCTCCAAGACCTTGCTGATTTCCTCTTCATATGCCCAGGTTCTCCACAATTGTAACACACTTAATAACTTAACCAAGTAAGCATTGTTGCTATTGTAGTAGTTGTATCATGACTCTCTTTGATATACAATCAATCTAGGAAATCATAGTATAACTTCTAACATCAATTGACATAACTTTATTTCATCATTCGCTAAACAACCTACACATGTTATGACAATAATACTAAATGCATTTTCCAAAGTGATGTTGTTCATTATCTAGTGTCCCTTACCAAAACTTCTTGAATGTTGTCACCTATAAGCTTGAATCTGCAAATCTTACCTTAATCCCTTCACAAGTGACGATAGTAGCTAGTGAGCCCCACAAAACTCTTCATTTCAGTCATAGAACTAGGTCGGACCCAAATCCTGACTGCTTGAATCTTTTGGGGATCTACCATTACTACTTCCCTTGAAACTACATACCTCAAAAGGCAACCGAAGTCAACCAAAATTCACACTTAGAAAATTTCGCATACAACTTTTGTTTCCCAAGAACACTCAGAATAATACGAAGATGGTCGGCATGCTCTTCTTTACTTTTCAAATAAACCAAAATGTCATCTATAAATACTATAACAAATGAATCAAGAAATGATTTGAACACACCATTCATCAAACTCACGAAAGTTGCAGGCGCATTTGTCAACCCAAACGACATAACTAGAAACTCATAGTGTCCATAGCGGGTCCTAAATGCCCTTTTTGGTATATCCTCAGGCCTAATCTTTAACTGATGATAGCCAGACCTTAGATCAATTTTAGGGAAAACTGATGCACCATNGATAGTAGCTAGTGAGCCCCACAAAACTCTTCATTTCAGTCATAGAACTAGGTCGGACCCAAATCCTGACTGCTTGAATCTTTTGGGGATCTACCATTACTACTTCCCTTGAAACTACATACCCCAAAAGGCAACCGAAGTCAACCAAAATTCACACTTAGAAAATTCCGCATACAACTTTTGTTTCCCAAGAACACCCAGAATAATACGAAGATGGTCGGCATGCTCTTCCTTACTTTTCAAATAAACCAAAATGTCATCAATAAATACTATAACAAATGAATCAAGAAATGATTTGAACACACCATTCATCAAACTCACGAAAGTTGCAGGTGCATTTGTCAACCTAAATAACATAACTAGAAACTCATAGTGCCCATAGCGGGTCCTAAATGCCCTTTTTGGGATATCCTCAGGCCTAATCTTTAACTGATGATAGCCAGACCTTAGATCAATTTTAGAGAAAACTGATGCACCATTCAAGTTGTCACAAGATCATCTATCCGAGGCAGTGGATACTTCTTCCGAATGGTGACCCTATTGAACTGTCGGTAGTCTATACATATCCTCTCTTGCTAGTGATGGTGTTACCACTTTTGTTGCTCTAGTTCGGACCATAGAGTGAAGGAGGAAAGATACCAATTTATATCACCAAGATACCAATTAGATTCAAGTCATAACACGAAGGAGTAGAAAAAAGTGAGTTTTTCCTAAGGTCCTATAGCCTTTCGAAGAAAAGTACGGACGTCTTCGTACCGTTCCACTAGACTCTATTAGACTCGTTTGGGTACAATGAATATCAACGAACCTAGGGCTTTGATACCAATTTTGTCACGACCCAGACCATCGTGATTGACACCCACACTAACCCTCTGGTGGGAGAACCACTACTACAACCCAAGCTAAGTAACTTATGAAAAACTAAGACATTTAAAGATACGAAAAAAACTTTAAATGACCAAAAGAAATACGGAGTTCCCATAAACTCCCAAAGGTTTAAACAAACTAGCCAAACTAATGCGAAAGGACAACCCCTAGAACCTAAAAGTCATTGTACCAAAACTCTACTAACGACAAGTCTAAGAACAAGGGGTACAACCTCAAAACTAAACAAACACCTTAAACAAATAGTCTGAGTCCGAAAAGAGTGAACTTAAACAAGAGAGATCCATGTCAGCCTGAAAGAACTAGCTTACCCTTGAATCTGTTCACGCTCAATAGTCACCTAGCTGAGGTTTATCAATAACCGCCTGAAGATTCCCTGTACTCAACAAAAAAAGAGCAAATGTAGTATCAGTACACAACCACAGTGTACTGGTAGGATCACACGACTATCCCAATAAGTGAAACACATGCAAGTAACCACGACATTATAAAACAAACATATACCGTACATATACAATATTGGTCATCTTTTCAGGATCAATGTAGCATTCCACGGTCTCAATAATACACATTGGTTATCATTTTAGAGCAACAAACAATTTTTCAATATCAATCATCATTAAATATGAACGTAATCATCACAAGTAGATACACAACACAATTAAATGGTCCTCACACAGAATCTAATCCAATGGTCCTCTCATGGAACCCATACCCAAACTATTAGTGTATCGGTACGTGGTACCCATTCCAAGTTAGTGTGTCAGATCGTGACACCCGTTCCAATATTTATGCCTGTACGTGGCAACCGATTCTAGTTAGTGTGTCGGATCGTGACACCCGTTCCAATGTTTATGTCGGTGCGTGGCAACTGGTCTAGTTAGTGTTTCAGAACGTAACACCTGATCCATTCAGCAAACCACAATCACAATCATAAGTACATTCTCATAATCATAAAATCAAGTCATGATTCATGGCTTTCAATTATTCAATTATCCTCATTCACGATTAGCGTGATCAATAATGCAACATTCGCATACATATATGCATTATAATGAAGCAAGTACAAACATATATCACACAACATGAAATCATAACCATCACCTACCTCGAATCCAAGCTTGAATCCCCTAAGACACTTGAATCTTCCCTTTCTAAATTCTTTCCGCTTGTTCTAGGTCTACAAACAATTAATATACACAAGGATCAACAATTAAAGGTCTAATTATCCGGATTACAACAAACCCAATAACCCTAGACCAAACCCAAGATCCTAATACCCAATTTAGGGCTATTTC